>NC_062518.1:32456139-32471139 GCF_022655615.1 Tachysurus fulvidraco
GTAGATGGAGTGTGGAGGAGTGGAAGAGGGCAAGAACTGATGGCTGAACTGAGAGAGAGAGAGAGAGAGAGAGAGAGAGAGAGAGAGAGAGAGAGAGAGAAAGGGGTTGGGTGGAGGTTGCCCTGTCTCCTGTATCGTGTACCTTCTTTTGCTGGGTTTAAGTGGCTGCATTATACTGGGAGCCCCTTTCTGCCTTGTTCTCCACTGTTGCCCTTTTAAGAGTAACCAGAGACAGCCAGAGGACAGCGGGCACAGAGAGACATGCACCCCGCCCTGGAGAGAGAGAGAAAGAAGAAAAGAAAGAGCAGAGAGAGCGTGAAAGAGACCAATGGCAAATGGGGCTGCTTCTGAAAGTAGCGTAGTTAGCAGATAAAAACTGTCTCCTGCCTGTAAAAAGATCCTTCCTCTTCTTCTCCTCTCTTCTTTTCTTTCCTCCCTTGCTTTTTTGCAAGTTTATCTTTGTGCCCTTAATTGGGAGTGGAGACAGAGACTTTTTCAAGGCCATGAAGACCCCAGACGCCTCTCTACTGTCTATTCATCCCTCCACCTCGACCTCCACCCAACCCCTTTCTCTCTCTCTCTCTCTCTCTCTCTCTCTCTCTCTCTCTCTCTCTCTCTCTCTCTCTCTATTCTGGTGTGTCTGTCCTGTGTTTTAACGTGTTTGTCTCACTGTATTCCCTCAGCACCACTTCATTCCTACTCCTTCATCTTACTGGCATAATGTCTACTTTTGCTTCCAAGGACAGAGATAACATACTGTGATGCATGCATTCACGCTCATATACACACCCAGAGGGCAACCGATACTCTATCTCATCCATGGGAATCTCAGGTGTGACATCTCAAGTTCACCTAGAGGTTGACGCGATCAAAAAACAACAACACAAAGAAAGAGAAACCCAGACTGATGGATCTAGAGACCAAAATGAGGTCGTGCACAGACCCAGATTCCCTGCTGTGTTGTGAAGGTGTGTTTCTTGTTAATATCCTGAGAGTGCAGGTTTTCTTTTTCCGATCATATTTTGTAGTGAGGTGAAGGGTGTAGTGAATGTTACAATCCAGTACATTGCTGAATGGACTGAAGAGCAGCTTGATACATGTTATTAGAGAGGTGATGTTGTCTTTATAACACTTATTCATATATAAACATAAATATAAACACACATTTTTAATGTACGTACACTCATGCACATATACACACACAAAACAACATTATACAACATATGTTGTGTGTATGTGTGAAAGCGAGAGACACGGTGTACTTGGGACGGCCATCTGCTATATCCATCATCATGGAGCGCTGATGAACGTCAGACCAAGTACAGAGGCGTTGCAGGAAAAGGACGAAAAACAAACTGAATGTTTCTGGCTCTGTGTACTCCTGGATAGCTCTGCCACTTGCTGTCTGAGACAGGCACAAAAGGTTCAATCTGTTCAAGAGCAGCAGCACCACAGCAACTACATTAAACAGGCCTTTTATGATTATTATTGCATTGAATAATAGACAGGTGGCCTGGTCTCAAATACACTAAAACGGGGAATAAATAAAGTGACATGGGTGGAAAAAAGAACAAAACTAAACCAAACTAGTTGTGCTGAAACACACTGCAACCATTTGAGATTCAAGAGGTGTTCAGATCACCATAACAACCAAAGAAAAATAGCAGAATTTAGAATGAAGCATGAAAATGTGTTATTTTTGTTCAGACAAATATTATTTGCTGGATATTCATTTCCATTTCCAGCTGGCTTCTCAATTGTCTAATCATTGGCTTGCTTGTGAATAAGACCTACAGTACTCACCAACCCAGGCGCAAGAGGAAGGAATAGGAATAGTTGTGGCGCAAAAGGCCCTATTGGTGTTATAAATAGGGTCGGCAATAATACAGCTGTACTTCTATTGCACAGGAAGAGTCCATATGCTCCATTACCATAGGATTGGATGACACTAATGACTGAAAATGCAGCATATGAATGTATGTTAGCAAGACACACTGGAAGTTGGGAAAAAAAAACTTTGTTAAACAATCTGTATAGTGCACACTAACTGCTAATATTTTGTAATTCGTGTATTTTTTGTTATAGCAGTTGTTAGGATTTACAATGGGTAGCTACCTGGAATAGGGAAATTTCTTTCCCCATTAAATCTTTGTAAAATTGAAAAGACAATAAAATATTTGAAGAAAACCCTGCAGGACACAAGTCCCTTGCAACTCTCAAGTTTCTCAAGTTTATTATAGCTGGTTTATATTTTCATTGTTCTGATTTTACTGAACGTACTGTACCGTATACCCAGAAGTTCACATCTGCCTGTTATTTTAGCTCAGTGGATCCCAAAAGTCATGACAATATCTGTAAATAAAAACTAGAATAGAGTTAGTATGTAGTTTATTCTCAAGAAAAACATAATAGTTCTTGTTATGATCCTAGTATAAAATTGATTCTACATGTGTTTAAAATTTGCGTCATTCATACCCGTAACTATCTCAGGGTTCATATAACTACAGCCTCCTAAATACTGCTCTTGAGTAACTTCAGAACATTCTTGAAGGCCAACAATTTGAACAATTGAACGGCTTGGCAATGTTAAGTGACGTCTTGAAGCAGCCAACAAGAAATTTGCCTACTGTGCTTAACCAGAAACACTTACAAAAGATATTGTGCATTTTATTTCCCACTTTTAGTCCCTTTAATTATTCAATCATTTAGTAAGATGTACGTATTTAATATTTGAATTATTGTCAGAGGGGTTCGCTTAGTCAAAATGTGTTTGAGGTTACAAGGTTCACCACTGCCATTTTTATGGCTTTTTCTCTATAGGCGAGACATTCCAGTGTGGGACAGCTTGCTTTGCTTTTAGACAAACTTGTGCTAATGACTTAGATGTATGACTGCATGATCACTGCCAAGCTCTCCAAACCAGTGAGAAATACAAGTACCCCACATGTGTAGCTACAGCATGAAAACACATAACTGCCTTCTGAACGGTGTACTTTATACAGTATATAATCAAAGATTACCTTTAAATATGTTGCAGTTTTAAGTTGCAATGAATTGAAAGCTGCTGCGATGGCTGATGCAACGGAATGTAGGGCAAAGTCATTTCCATTTGTTATACAAAAAAAGCAGTCTTTTGGCACTTTATCACTTGTAGGTGAGGTAATGTCTGCCCTTTCTGTTAACTTTGCACCCAAATTCACCTGCCCTCGACCCACCCCAACACGCCCCCCCACCTACTCCTGCCTGCGGGCCTCATCTGTCAGCCCTGCCATCCCCCAAACCAACTCACCTGACCCTCAACCATTTCCAGATTCTTTCCCTCCCATCCAGCTCCTCCAACTCCAGAGACTCAGCTCACAGATGGCTACACTTTGGAGGTGGTCCTATTCAAAAAAAAAAAAAAAAATAACACTCTTTTACAGACAAAAAAGAGAGATGGACAGAAGAATGCCAAATTCTCCATTTCTCCTTTCTTTCCAGCTTGAGCTAGGGCCATGAGATGCACCATGTGAATGGGACAACTGTCTGATTAGATTACCTGAAGGAAATCTGTTACCCCCACTGGTGCCTGCAGTGAGCAAGATTTCAGGATGAAAACTTGTGAGACAGCATCACTTAGGAGTGAGAGCATGGAGAAAACAGGGAGAAAATAAATGAATGGAGTACCTTATTTGATACTATAAAGCACAAACCCTGGGGAAACCTGAGATGAGGGTCAGATGGAAATCAGTGGTATCTTTTCAGTACTATGGACTTTCCTCTCCTCCATTTGGCACCTGCTGCTTACCAGAAGATTGCTCACAGCTTTGGATTGTCTGTTAGCATGACCCCTGAACCAAGTGGGGATTGAGCAAGCCCATCAAGTAATGATAGCATTCTTCCTGACTATTCCTTGTCCATGTATGAAACGGATTCAGAACAAAGCCTAGGCACCTGCGGGAATCCTCATATTTCTTGTCTTGTCTTTGGTAGAGCTTTTTTGAACAACTCCCCGGGCCACATTGTGCTTGTTGTTATGCTGCAACAAGTTCAGAACAAATGATCTGTGTCTCTTATCCGCTCGGGGAAATGTTCGGCAATGTGTTTTTGCATTTACTTATTTCTCCCTCTTCTATGTTTACTCTGAAATAAGTTAATGCAGTTGAACCCAGTCTAAAACTCATAACCAATGATTTTTGGGAACTGCCTGTTTTCTCACCTGACCTCTCTGTAGTAACATTCAGTCTTCAGGGCCTAAATAACAATCAGTCAGACATCCAAAATGAATGCCAAATCCTACAAACTCCTACAGGGGGCCTAATGTTCCAAGGCAACCAAATATGGACCTAGTTTGGTCCTATCATTATTGAACTATTCTGACTGTGCACATAATTTGACATGTATAAGCAGGTTGAGAACAAACTCAGGCTTTGGCACTGGCAAAATATTCTTTGTAAAGTAAGAGAATATTAACCTCAAATTTCCATCAGTCCATCATTTACTTATCATGTATCAAATTAGACTGGTCACACTGCCAATGTTTTTGTTGGATCCAAGAAGTATGTAAAAAAACAAAAAAACATCTCTTTCATGCTTGATTGGAAAGGAAATACTGTTTAACAAGTGCCATACGAGTGTAATAAAGTATTGAGCAAATCCTCTATACTTGATATTTCTTTATATTACAGCATGGAGCTGGAGCTGCTTTCCTTGTTGACTTGGTGATTTTCTTCGCTCTCCTTTTCCTGTTCCACATCTCAATTTTGTGTCAAGTCCTATTTACACTAGATGTGTATATGTGCATGAGAGAGAGAGAGAGAGAGAGGGAGAGAGAGAGAGAGAGAGAGAGAGAGAGAGAGAGAGAGAGAGAGAGAGAGAGAGAGAGAGAGAGAGAGAGAGAAGGGATCTAAGAAATTTGCCATGAAGGCAGCAGTCAAAGGCTAATAGGATTGTGTCTGAGCTCTGCAGGGTGACAATACCCTCCTGACCAGACTGACTTCCTCTTCTCTTCTGTCTTCTGCCTCTGTGCATCAGTCAACAACAAATGTGATTTTGTAAGGTAAAAGAGTAGATTAACAAACAAATAATAGTGATTATGAAGGCAGGAGTTGTTGAGATTCTTCACCATAAATTGTTGAATTCTAATTGTCTAAAGTAGATAAGGAAAAGTGAAAAGGACAGCCATAGTAACAACTATCATACCTGTAGACACAGCAGAGTTTAGCACAAAGAAACAGAGACAAGTGAAGGTTATGTTGTGCAGCTGATCACTGAATCCTGCAAAAAGCAGAGCAAATTGAGAGGAAAAAAAGAATAAAAAAATGATAACAGCAGAGGTTATAAGGGCAAATTGAGAGTGCTTACAGTACATCAGGATACCAGCTGACATAGAACCAGCTCTCCTCTTGGGGCTTGTTTCAACCAAACTTTACTGCAGTTTATATCAGGTGTGGATGCTCTGCATTGCTTTTCATGATGCAGGCAAACGGTTGTTATAATGAACAGAGGAGTCAGTTTTGTGTTGAAAGGTGCAGCTCGTTGCTGCTTGAGCATTGGTACCAAAAGAATGAATGTAGTGCCTACCATTTTGTAAATCTGTGTGCACAAAAGTGACACGTGGATTGTGCAATTGATCCGATGTTTGGAAGGAGTTCTTATTTGTGAAAATAAACATGATTATGAGTCCCTCTATCAAAAGCCCAGAATCTGTCCTAAATGTTCAAGCATCCTGGCAGAGTGTGAAAACATTTTGTTGTTCCAGTTTTGTGCATTCTCTCATTTGGTCCTATGTTACTATTCTTGTGTTCACATAATGACTGCTGCTGTGTGTTTTACAGAGCCCTTAGATTGGTGCATATTATAAACCAAGACATGCATGAGATGAGAGTCTCTGAACAAAAATGATTTACATCTAAAGATCAAGCCAGATTTATTGCTCATGGTCTACATACAGTAATCCATCACTTCAACAAAGCATGGACAGCAGCATTACCTGGCAAGTGTGGAAAGAGGCATCCTTTGCTTTTCCAATCAGAACTCAGAGACTGTGCAAACAATTGCTCTGGAACTAAAGAAGAGTTATACAGGCCTTGCTCTTTGTAGCTCAGGGTAAACGCTTAAACTAGTCTATAATTATGGTTGAGCTGCCAAGATCACATCTTAGTACAATAGTGAGGCATGGCTCCAGGCTACAAGGATCAGAAGAGAAGTCTTGCTCTTCATCATTTATGGGGGTATTCGTTTAGGAGTTTTGAAAGTTTTGAAACCAGAAAAATGAAGCATGGAAAACATATAAATTGCACATTTTCCCCTCAGATAAAAGGATTAAGGCAAAACTATTTTACTGTGATGCGGAGGGAAAGATGGAGAAAATGAGGGGAAAAAAACTACATGTAGAAATTGGATCAAGAAAAACAGCAAAAAAAAATGCAGGGCCTTTTCACCCTCTTTCTGGCCCTGTAGCTCTATTGACGAGCCGATGTGAAAAGTCTTGCTTTGTGTTCTTAAGCCTGAATTAGTTAGACACACTGATTAGTCTGTGTTGAGCCTTGGAACATTCCTCCCTCTGCAAAACATTTTCTCAAGTTAAGGAAAGGTTACAGTAAAAACACCACACTCGGTCACCCATCAAATCTCCCATCTACTCCCTCTCCCTATAGCCACCCTCATCCCAGCCCTGGAGCAGAGAGTGTGACCCAAGCTCTCTCAAGTGAGTATGCAGAGCAGAATCACATTGACTTTAATCAAGTGAAGTTGGGAATCATGTTAATCTAACTCTTGTGGCAACAAATGGATAAAAGTATAATCATTTCGAGGAGTGTAGAGAAAGGTGCGTTTTCCTTTTATAAAGTAATAATTAAGCATGAATGAATTGTGCATATTATTAAATACAGTGTAAATTCATTCATTCAATTCTCTCCAGCAAATATGAAGAAAAAATAATGCACCTGCATTAAAGCTTGTGTATTTCCATGAGTTGAGTTATGATCAAAGACCTGATGTATTGCCACACACTCAAGGCAAGATAAAAATGTGAGGGCAAACATTGGAATTTCTTTTTTTATGCACTCACCACAGGGACAATGCATCAACTAAGTTAGGATTTGTTGGGTGTAAAAGGGCTTAAGCTCAAAAAAGAGCTTAAGTTCAAAACTACTATGCTGTGGTTTATTGTGTTCAATGTTCTTATAAAATCCAATATGAGGAACATAGAATACAGAGATCAGGAACTCTAAATAAGGATGGCTAGATTTAACAATGAGTTTAAAAGTTCTTGTAAAGACTGGAATTTCCGATTTCTTGCTGGACATCAACGGTTTCGATTTTAACAACTAGTTCTATAGCCGTGGTTCTATTTCATTTGTGTTTCTGGGCTAATGTAGACATAAAAGTTCACAATGCCAGCCAGTTTCTCAAGAGGTTAATGAGGTTGAGGAATCTGAACTCATCTTTGCACAGGATATTTAATGAGGCTAGAGCTACACATCTGGAGTGGCCTAAATAAGTTGTCCATAACATGGGACTTAAGCAACCCTATCACTTCCCTGCCATGTACAGTATTACAGTGGTTATGTTATGGTAATGATCTTGTATTTGTGAGGCCTTTTTGTAACACTGCACATGGCCTGGTTTAACCCCTTAGGCTACAGAATACAGGGTGCTCACAGACAAACCTATGTAAAGCAGCATTCCAACAGGGTCATAGATCAGCGTTCTTGGCACCTTGTATAAGATTTTTATACATGTCCATGAGTCCTTTTGCAAACACTGGGAACGGAGTCCAGTTATACAGGATCCACACCACACAAATTCCCAAGCTATTAAGACATAGCAGATGTAGAGGTTTAGGTACTTTTCCACACCCTGTACACCTTTTGTTTCTTCACCAAAAGACCTGTATGGACATAAACCTATTTGTGCGTATTCTCACAGAAAATAATGTCAAATAGAAATGCCATTTTCTTGTTTGTAGGGTCAGTGCAATTACTGTGATGGCTGTCTGGAAATAGTGTGTCATTTAATGGGTATAATCATTACTGCAGGTTTGTTACTGCAAATAATAATAATAATAAAAAAAAGTGCTTCTTTTTATTTATGGCACTTATCATCATCATCATCATCATGCCTTATCATTACTGTCAAAAAAGAACTCCAACACTAGATATGAATTTTTCTGAATGTTCTCATGTGTTACCTTTCACACCACATAAGTGAGGTATTTATAGCGCTTCAGTCCCATGATTGGGTTCATCTGGTTTTATATAGCAATAACCATAATAACCCTTTCTCCAGAACCAAACAGGAAGTAATGTGTCAAGTTGAACTCTGACACCTCAGACCAATGTTTTCAAGATTTGTCACATCTAAGTGATTCAGAGAATGTTTGCTCAAAACAAGAGAGCTAAATTCTAATCATAAACTGCCATGCTATAACGGTACCACAACATATCTAGATTTTATCACATCTATAGGCCTAATCAGATATTGGCCTAAAATTGGTTCCTTATATAAAAAACGTCTACATTTGAGGCTAGTGACTAAAAAAGTATGTGGACCCCCATCAATACCTATCCTGTCAGACCATGTACTGCATGAATAATAATCATTCATCTCACTGTATTTATTTAAGCTCCATTCAAAACTGATCTATTGAACCTTTGCTTAAAATATATTTCCATCAGGCAGCTTCAGACTTTATGTTTCCAACAGACTCCTCAGATCAACCGCAAAACCTTATAAGAACACACTGTGATTTCAATGTCAGAACATGTCACAGTACAAGAACATAATATTCTGTAAGTCTTTTGGTATGTGGCATCAACATGTACAGTATTACGATAAAAAAGTTCTCTTCTTTTGATCATCTGTCACCTTAAATTCATTTCACAGTATACAGTGTTCAGTGACTCTTAGTCTTCAGGATTATTGTCATTAAATATGGCTGTTATGAGTTCCCCAGGAATGACAGTTGGCCTGATGCTTCTGAAATGTGCGAATGCACTTCTTCTGGATTTACTGAGGGGCTTACTGGGATAGACCTGGCTCCTGCACACACGTTCATCCATAGGGCAGGTTTTATTTGTCATGCATGTGGCCAAGGACACTGACCAAAATATGTTGGACCCCAGAGACATGTGTCTGTGTGTGTTCTTCAAATGATTAAATGATCAGCAGACACTAGATTAAAATACTTGCAGACAGATTATAGGCAGCAAACTTTTGGAGAACCTTACATGAATTTTTAAATATTTATGAATTGCAGGCAACATTTCAGCAATGTCATAAGATTTCTTTTATTGTTACTGATTGCTTTAATAGGTTTTACATATGCACTTTTGACACCCCAATTAGTTTCATCACACTCTACAAGATCAAGGAATACATATATGCAAGCTTTACACCTATAAACCAGACACCTAAATTGTACGGCAATGAAAACCTGGATGAAAGGTTCAAGACAGTGATCATTTGTTGTTTGATCGTTTTTTTTTGTGTAATGACTGAAAATGACAGGAATCACGGTGCAGATTTATTCTGCATTAAATAACGTATCCTTTAAGATATAAAAAAAATTATCTCAATTTCAATAATATTCTCAGTGTCATCTATTTAAATGCATTCACATCAACTGGAATTAAAAATGAAATCCGGTATATTTCCACAGAAGATGTGATTTCAGTGTTTCGATGTTGACCACAACTCTCTGGCTCTAGTAACATGTTGCAAAAAAGACAGTTACGGATAAAATAAAGCATTTTTTTAGTTAGTTGCAAAATTAGGGGCAAACCTTCAAATGTGCTTTTAAATTTAATACACAATAAAAGAAAATATTTACAACATGTTTTTAGATTCAGTATTTAGACATTATGTTTATATGAGAAAAAAAAATATGGCACAATTAGAGGTTTTTTATTGTGGTTTTAGAGATTGATTATTATATTGTATTTGTCTTTTGACAAGAACAATGACACAAAACAGCTTTACAGAATACTTGGTGTTTATATTTAAGTCCCTAAAAACCAAATCAAAGGTGACAAGAGTAAGGAAAAAGTTCTAGAGATGACATGAGAAAGAATCCTTGAGAGGAACCAGACTCAGAAGGGAACCCCGCTTCAGGGTGATGTCAGATAGAGATATTACAATGAATTATACAGGATGTCCCAAAAATCTCCATACATAGCAGATTATATATATCGGCACCATGTCAGTAGTGACATCACTGGATGTTTGCGGACATCAACTTCTTGCATAACTTCCAGTCTTTATGAATATGTAAATACGTTTAGTAACTGTGTCATGTGTCATAATGTGCGTGGCATTTCCTGGTAAAGTCCATCACAACCTTGCAACAGCTTTCAGATATATATATATAAGCTTGAAACATTTTGGGCCATAAACCTCCTGGACCTGCAATTCAAGCGTAGCTAGAATTAAACATTGAGACTCTGTTAGAGCCCCAAAGACTAATTGAAAGGCTGTTCCGTATCTGGGGTGATATCTGATAAGTTGAATGTTCTACATCTTATGTTTGAAGCTGTGCGTGAAGCATGTACATGAACATACTGTAATAGACTAAACACATTATATTCTATAATCATTGTTCGTTGTTCTATGTAGTGAGAGTTCAAATACAGCATAAATGTACCATTAAGGATAGATGCATTCTGAACTAACTTTTTTTTTTCCGTATATACAGTACTGAAACATTCAGACAGTCTTTATGATATAAAACCATAAATTAGTTTTTTGCAGCATACAACATTACATGACTGGGGTGTTTCTGAAGTGAATCTGAGGAATATTTACGACATGCAAAAATATTTCTAGATAAATCTTGAAAGTAAGTCAGAGGAGGTTGCTCACTCTATGGTTTCTAATGTCCTTCTCTTTATTAAGCTGGTGCTTATCATCTGGTTTTCATGATGGATGCAGCTGTGTGTAATTAGCATAGCGTTTGTATGCTTGAGTCTATAAACCTTAAACATTTACAAACTTTTTTCTCAGGAAGTGACATCATTATTGTAATCCAGTTATGGGTTATTTGCAGGTTTCTTTGGAAAAATGAAGATAAAATGGGGTTTAGAGCAATGGTCCACAGGCAAGCTGGTTGAAATAAAAGGAGATTTTTAAGTAAGGACAATTGATCCTATATACAGGTGAAATGAGAGCATTGCCTTGAAAAAACATTTGAGAGCATTGCCTTGAGGGAATCACAATCATTCTACTTAGACTCTTCTTACCACAGTAAGTTTCAGCTCTCGACTAGGGAAATGGCATCACATGGATTCATTCATTGGTAGTCAGTGTGGCTTTGACTGTTTTTAATAGATCACATACCTGGTTAGTCAGATGTGAAATATTAAACTGGTGGTATGACACAGAACCAGGTCATAGACACAGACATTAAAATATCCTAAGGAACTGCTTATTCCTGGAATTGCTAGCTTGCTCACTACCATGTCAGTAAAGTAATAATTTGTACAGTCACTGTTACATAAATGGAAAGGTCGTGTCAAGACATATAATTAATCTGATCTTCTAATTCCAATTTCATTTAAGGGATTTCAAGGCCACCAGAACATTTTAGATAAAAAAAATAAGAACGTGTGAGACTCCAGGTTCAGTGCAATGGAGCTGTAACCGTCGAATGAACTCAGAGAAGGATGAGTAGAATCACAGATATGTCCTTGGCAGCCATCCGTTCATTCCCATGTGGGTTGTATTTGTAAGGTTGTGTTTGTTTAAAGCACCTCTCCACTCTATGTCTTATTGAACAGTTATGTTTCTTTAATGTAATGAGCAGATTGATGGCTTCTTTAATAATACTCATTCAAGAACAACATTAATTTAGTAAGAGAGCACATATGATTTAAATAGCACTTTGATAACAGACAACAATGAGCCTATCTGCTTTATAGCTTTATGACAGCAAATCCTAAAGAAAGAAGATGAATCTTTAAATTTCACATAGACACATGCCGTATAGACATATGACTACTATATTCGTTTAACATTCCCTTGAACAATTTAAAAATATGTGTTAAGGCTGAAGAGAATTGGAAAATTCCATGCTGAATCGGATTAGGCCCGGGTTAACAACGATCGCCACCAGCGCTGTTGACCTACAGGGTGCTTGTGAAAATTGGACTATGGGAAGTACAGAGATGGTCAGAAAGCGCTGCACTGCGTCTTTGTGGATTTAGAGAAAGCATATGACAGGGTGCTGAGAGAGGAGCTATAATACTGTATGAGGATGTCAGGAGTGGCAGAGAAGTACATCAGAGTAATTCAGAATATGTATGAGAGGAATATTACAGCAGTGAGATGTGCTGTAGGTCAGAAGAGGAGTTCAAGGTGGGCGTGGGGCTACATTAAGGATTGGGTTTGAGTCCGTTCTTGTTTGCTATGGTGATGGACATTTTGACAGATGAAGTGAGACAGGCATCGCTGTGGACAATGATGTTTGTGGATGACATTGTGATCTGTAGTGAGAGTAGGGAGCAGGTGGAGGAATACCTGGAAAGATGGAGGTACGTTTTGAAAAGAAGATAAATGAAAGTCAGTCGTAGTAAGACATGTGTATGAAGGATAGGGAGGGAAGTAGTACAGTGAGGTTACATTGGGCTGAGGTCAAGATGGTGCAGGAGTTGGCGTCAACCGTCCAGTAAGACGGGGAGTGTGGAAAAGAGGTGAAAAGGCAAATACAGGTGGATTATTTTGGGTTGAGAAAAGTGTCAGGAGTGTTGTGTGACAGAGGAGTGTCAGCAAGAATCAAAGGAAAGGTGTACACGACAGTAGTGAGACCAGCTATGCTGTATGGGTTAGAGACTGTAGCAGTGAGGAAAATAAATGAGGCAGAGGAGAGTACCTTGTTCCAGCTGCAAAGTAGATCCCAAGTATATATTAATGCTTTTATTATTCAATTCAATTCAATTTTAAAATTGACATTGTCTCAAAGCATCTTTACAGAATTCAATACAAAATTCAAGATTAATATTAGATTGATTTAGTTCACAGTGTGTATGTATATATCCCCAATGAGCAAGTCTGAGGTGACTCAGGCAGCAGTGGCAAGGAAAAACTCCCTTAGATGGTAAAGGAAGAAACCTTGAGAGGAACCAGACTTAAGGGGAACCCATCCTCATATGGGTAACACTGGAGTGTGTGATTATAAATATACAGTCAAATGTTGTATAGATGCAAAAGATCACATGGAGTTCACATCTTTTTAGTATAGCAGAATATAAGTGTAGCTGGTAGATCTCTGGATGCCTCAGGGTTTGCTGGGAATCGAATCTTCATCGCACAGAAGACGATCAGGGCTGGTATAATTTCTGCATGCCTCGGGATGGGTAGCAATGGAGATTGATTAACATATCTGCTGTTCATAAATTTTGCAATTCTGATATAATAGTGCACAGTATTATAATACATCATTATTATTTATATTTATTATATATTGTATTTATTTATGTAGCACATTATAGTGCATTAGGTTTTAGGTTTTAATGCATATACTACTTGGATGGTGAAGTTAAAAGGCAAAAATTTAGCATTTTTGCAAGGAGTTATTTTTTAGTAACGGTCAAAATAAAACCCTGTAACTTTTGGACCGAGCATTTTGTGATTTTGTTTTGGTAGATATTTAATTTTAGTAGCCTTAAACTTAAACACTTTAACAGACCAGGATTTATCTTCCTGTATTAGAATAGAAATTACAATAGCAATGCAATGTTTTCTACATTCGTGTATTGAATCCACATATGCGGTTAATGACTGTAAATTATTCAATAGAATTGCCATTAATTTGGGGAAATACAGGAGTAAATGACCTCACTTAGTTTTTTGGAAGTGATGCCCAAAAAAATCTGTACATAGAAAAGAGTCAGAAATTACTAGCAGTTGCACAATTGTAGTGGGGAACAAACATCATCTGTCTCACACATTTCTAAGGTTCACAGAATCTGTTCTTAAACAGAGCTGAGCCAGAAATGATCAATTTGCTGCTGAGGAGCACAGCGTTTACCAGAGAAAATGGAACCTCATCATGACCAGAAATGCTTTATGTCTGGAATGTGAAAGAAAATCAAGTAACCTCAGAATCATAGTATCAAGTAGCCTCAGTATCATAGTATCTGAGAAACAGAAGTGGGACCAAAATCCATTTCTGATTTTTTACGGTATTTAAACCAAGTAAATAATAATAATATATCTGTAACACAAGTAGTAATGTCTAGTTTATTTGTACTTTGATGGATACACAAAGTGTCTGAAAACTGAAAACAGAGCCAAAGGACAGGAGAATTAATATTTCTGTATGATTCTGTATGAACTTCTCTGTTTAATCATGATGGCCTAATTTAGGTCCATGCTATTATGTGGAGTAGTTTTGTTTGCTGTACAAATGGGCCTTCTTTTGTTTTGTTTTATTATTTATTACTATTATTTAATTGGGAATGTTAGGATTTCTTTATTTCAAATGTTACTGGGTGCAAGCAGAAGGAGTTCAACAATGAAATGGAAAAATTCAAGCCTTCACTAGTTTTTGAACAACATCAGGTATCCCTGCCTCAACTCATTAATTGAGTTGCGGCCCTAGTACAGTATGGGGAGCCCAGGCATAAGTCAGTAAGGGGTTAAACTGTAGCTGAATAAGCATTGTGTTACAGGACACAATTAAATACCACATACTTACTGTACCTAAAAGCATTGTTTCTGTAGGTTCTGAAAGTAAATCTTCAAGAATGGGATGATAACTGCAGCAAAATTTATACTGGAGAGACAGTCGATGTTTATCACTACAAAATACAGTATCTAACAGCATGCTAGCTACTCCCTATCATGTTTGGGGATTTTCTGAGGTGGCAGTAAAGAAGATTTTCTAGGTGATTCATAGTCAGTTCATTTCATTAGGTGCATGCACAGTACTAGAAACTGTACTTCAGCTTTGACCAGTTTGTCATTGGTATTTTAATAAGATAATGTGTACATTAATACACTAGTTGAGTGAACCTGAAAATG
>NC_062518.1:32476139-32626139 GCF_022655615.1 Tachysurus fulvidraco
ATTATTGCTTTTCTGATTCATAATCTGATGTTTTTCAACACCTGAGGCAAGGCATTTGCCTGAGGAGGAAGAGAAGTCAGGGTAGCTTAACTCAACCAGCATGTGTTTTCCTAATAGAGAAGGTGTTTGCGTGATATGATGCATCAAAATTCCTGGAGTTCAGATGCGGCTCTTTGATTTATAGTGTGGCTTTGGTTCTCAGTGGGGTTGAGTAATGAGCCTTGACAGATTAACTTATGTGGACAGCTTGTATTCCATTACAAAGAGAAAGGAAAATTACAGCTGAAAAAGAAAGCAATAGTAAGGATAAGGGCAAGGCAACACTGTGTTATCTTTAGCCAGCATCTGGGAAGTTCTACTGACTTTCCACATGATAGGACCTCACATTAGGGAGCAGACCATCACAGTAATCATTTAAACAGGGTAGAATTTCCATACAGTCCATTGAATCTTTGTGTCTGTTTCCTAACAGTTAGAAGAAAGTGTGACATGGCGTCGTTATCTGCGATGCATCTATTGTATATAATAGTTATATATTTGTGGTGGGGAAGTTAACCATTTACAGATCCTGTGGTTGACATATGGATTTAATGTTTTGGCCTGATATTTTGGATCTGTTTCATTGCGTATCCATGCAACGCACTCCAAAAGACTGTTATTTTATTAGGAAAAAACTTGAACACCTGTACACCTGCTTTTCATGTAATTATCCAGTCAGCCAATCATGTGGCAGCAACACAAAGAATCACTCCTTGCATTCGTTGTGAGCAGAAAAGGCAACATTTTCCTCTGATTCTGGTTTGTTACAGGAGACAGGAGTACATCGATATGGTCTTGTTGGATGATGCTGTTGTATCTGATGTAAGGTTCTGGATGTTTTGCATTCTGTGATGTTCTTTTGTTCTCCATAGTTACAAAGAGTTATTCATGAAATCTGCTGACCTTTCTCTTTAAAAAGCCTTTTTTTTTGGTTTAATACCTTTCTGTGAAAAAGGATATCCAATGTGAAAAGAAAAATCCTTTGCCAAATCAAATTTTGGTAAGTTCTGGCCCATATGACCTGCTGTGGTTAACAACATCAACACTATGAAAACTCTAGTGTCTATTGCACATGAAAATGCAAGGAGCAGTTTTTGCCCTTTGTCATCAAAAGTAGAATTTTATTTCACATTTATTTTACAAGTTTTTAGTTCTTGTTTATAAATCATTTGCAGTTGAATGACTTATATTTGCGATTCTTACACATTGCAAGACACTGGATCCCTTCCATGATAACTGAGTTTGGGGTTTTTATCTTTAGTGGAATTCTCAGTTGTGATTTGGGTCAACTGACTTGGTCACTTAATAAAGATTCATATTTTTGGCTCTGACAACATCTATGGTTTCTTTTGTAGAATAACCGCAGGTCTAACCCTAGGTAACTTAGATCATCTGAGGTGATTTGGCAGAGCCCAGCTGGTAAGATGTCTCTGTACAGGTGCCTTACTTGTTGATGCCAACAGCAGTCATATAAATAAATGCAAAAATGCAGGCTGAACTGCCCATATGTTTTATAGGTAAAGTATGGTTTGGATCAAGAGTCTTATTTTCTCTTTGCTTTTATTCCACCATTATATTACAGCTTAGTAACTGTTATATCTGTTTTTTTTATCTTATACCAATGCATCATATGCTGGTCTTTTAATCACACAGAGAAAAAAAGATAAATTAATTAAACATCTGAAAAGCGTTAAATTAGAAAATATCTAAACGATAAAGAAAGATATCCTGATTAATCTGTATTAGTATAAAGTTAATCCATTCATTCATTTATTCATAGGACAGATCATTTCTTTCTTCCCTTAAATTCTAAATGTAATTTTTTACAATTTTGTTTGGATTCTGGTCACATTTACACTGCTGCACGGATGCTAAGAACCTGAGAGGTTACATGATTTAGATGGTAAAATCTACATAGGTCATTTAAGGGTATGATAGACATGATGATAAGACTTACCATAACAAGGACCATAGTGTTTTCACACACAGTCTAATCAGATTACACTCTATTAAGAGCAAAACGATTTTATCACATCATATGACATATGTCAATAGTTTAGAAGGATAAATATAGAAGGTGGTATATGGTTGTATCCTTTACTCTTTGTTAAACATGTTAGTGTGAATGTGTAAGGTGTTTGTTGTCAATGAATAGGAATGCCACACTAACTGGATGAACAGTGGGAGTTTTAAAATGACATTTATTTTGAGAAAAGAGAGAATGGCTGCAGTGCTATTTGTGGATAATTGACAGTAGGGGCAGCGATGGTGCATTTCTGAGGCTCGTAAAATGTAATATATTGTGTTCTGCTCCGTAGCGCGAGGTTATTCAAACAAACCACATGAATGTGCAGTTACATACCGGTAATCCTTCAATGTTTTACTGGCAGCCTTTACAGAGTTCTTCAAGGTCATCTGTTCCTCCAGCGCAAACGAAAATAAGTGGTTGAGTTACAGGCAGTGAGGAGGGCAGGCCGCTGGGGTCCTGGGACAGGCTGTCGGGATGGAAAGCCAAGGAGCACAGACGGAGTTAAGCAAAGGGTGCAGGACCATGGAAGGTGGAGGGTCACAAAATAGGATATGAGTAGTTGAGGGAGCATTAATTCATGGAGAGACGATAGACTCGGGGATGATATACCTGTAAGGAGACACAAAGCACTGCTTAATATGGATATGGTGTTCTGTGTTATCTTCCCCTCAAGGCTAAAGAAAATGTCTGGTGTAATCAGATTTTTTTTTGCTACTGTTTTTTTTCACTGTTTGGTCATTTTGCCAATTCCTACCCACTAACTAGATCTCTTCTATGTCATGACAGATGCTAAAAGAGAAGGCTGAAGGCTAGTGTGCGTCCTCCGAGATATGTGAATAGTGTTGCTCTGATTGACTGTAGATACAGCAATTACATACTTTTCGAGCAAAAATCATTCGACTTCTGCTCTCTTGAACTACCAGCCATAGATGGCTGTGCCATTATAAGGTTTAATACTAAAATCTTCCAATGACAGAGCTTCTATCACTCAGGAGTTTGACCAATGAGATTCTTACACTGAAGTATGTACTGATATACTGTAAGGTATTTTGCTCTAAAAGTTATGAAAAAGCTTGCAAGCTCATTAGATTAGCATAGGCAGCCTGATAATGTCTGAAAATAACTGCCCTGGAGCATTGCTGAGTGGACCTGTAATAGAAGGACTTTGGTACAATAGACAATCCTGTGAATATACATTTACTATATGTTAACATTACAGATAGCTACTTTTTTCTTTATTCATTCTTCCATGATTCATGTCAACATGTGTAGATAAACTTGGCAGTAAATCTATTCAGCAATTTGTAAGTCCATAAGAAGGCTAGGTCTCCAGAGGAAGTGAAAGAATAATGCCTGTGGATTTTTGTTCTGATAGAATTACCTCTGTAGACCAGAGGGCAGATTTGATTCAGACCTCCCAGCCAACCAAGTCTCCAAAATGCCAGAAGACCTGACTGTGTGTTTGCCACCACCTGTCAAAACCCTCAATTACACTATTATGATCATTCAAATGCACCATTAAACAAACAGTCTACTGGAGGAGGGTATTTGAAGGCCAGGAAAAACTATAAGAATTTAAATAAACACCCCCCTGCCTCGCTCTCTCTTTATCTTTGCCTTTTACATTTGTCTCGTCTTCCATCTTCCAAACTATTCCAACAATGTGACAGTCTGCTGGTATTTATATCTCCTTCAGCCTTGTTTTCTTTCCTCTCACTCTACGGTCTTGGAATAGTATTATGATTGGCGGTGTACAGTGCAGGTCCCTGTGCAGTGCAGTGCCGTAACCGACGCATTGTGTGGTGCTGGGAAGTGAACGTGATATTCAGCAGCAATCCTTTTTTTCACGTGGTTCTCCTCTTGCCCTGTAAACATGAAACGTGCAACAGAGAAACAGATGCATTTCAGCAAAGTGTCCTTCAGGTTAAACAGCAACCAATGCTGGAAAACTGTGTTTTCCATCACACCATTGTGTTTGAAATGTGTCTTTTCTAAACAGTAAAACAAAACAAATATGAAAGAGCTGCCTTGTTTCCCATGCTAAATTTTCCAGGAAATAACCAAACCTTATGGGTCTAACAAATGCCACAAGTGTATTGATGTAAATGGACGATTTCTACATTAAAGCTCAAACATTCCATTAAAAGAGGTTTGTCCTGTGTTATTAAAAAGTAATGGACATGGCAATAAAGCTTTCCACAGCAGTAATTTAGAAAGGTATCTGTATCTGTTTAGTGCTCCAAATGTTTAGATTTGTCTTTAATTTTAGTTAAACCTGAAGTAGGTTTGGCCTACACCAGAAGCTTGCACTTTTTTAAATAAGGTTGTAGTATATGTCATGCTCACAATTATTATTGTAACATCTTTCTACACAGTCACACAAAAGAGAGTTTCTTGTATAAATGGTTTCTCGAACCCGGCTAGTGTCAAACACACTCATGAGAGCTTTAAACTATCACACAACAGCAAAAAAACAAAAACTAACTTCCCAATGCCCTTTTTCTCTCAGATCCAGATCGCACTCACAAACCCACAGTCCTAACTTTTTACATCCTCCTCCCCAAGTCCCTACAGGTTGCTACACTATTTTAGTTCTGACCTGCCAATGATATTTTCCAGTGAGTTTAGTTTCAGGATATATTTTATAAAACATAAGCCTAAACAAAATATCAGGACAATTTAAACTCTAGCTACTGTGACCAGCCAGTATGAATGAATGAATAAATAAATGAATGAAAGATAATAAATGCTCCAAATGCCTTATTTCTGTCAATAAGCGTAGTCTTTTTTTTACGCCATGTCATCCAAACCTTACTGCTCGCTTGCACCTGTATAAAAGTAAAAACCTTCCACTCATTCTGGATTGGATAGTTCTTTATCCTTCTCCATTGATTCTCCTCTAATAGAGATGACTGGGTTTGTTTTACTGCCTGCCTTTTCTCTGACTCTGTCTGAACGTCCACAAATAAGAATCTCCTGACCTTTATTAGTTCTTACTTTCTGGGAACAAAGCTGGATAGATCATGCTGATAAAACTGTGTTTTCCATCACATAACAAATGCAGACTCCCATCTGCTAAAATCATTTTCAGTTGATTAAACTATTATCCCATGTAGGCCATCCAGAAGAACACGGCCGGACCGTTCACGGTGTCTTAGGGAAGGGAGTGTGTCGGGAGTTTTTTGTGGTTAACCACACAAGCGCCCAGACAAACTACATATGAAAACATTGCTGCAAGCTGATGAAGGCTGAGGTTGTTTAGACAGCAGCGATGAGGATAAACTAATGATGACGCAAGAAACAGTTTCTAGAAATGCTTACTGTACATATGTTATTTAATAAACCGTGTACTGTAAATTATAAAATCAGACACAGAAGTCGTCACTATTCTACACATTTTAGGTTTTTTTTTTTTTGCTGTAACATCCCATTGGTAGTGGGACAGTTGTAGCTCAAGCGGTTAAGGCTCTGGGTTGCTGATAAGAAGTTTGGAGGATTGGGTTACAAGCTGCCACTGATGGGCCCTTCAACAAGGCCCTTAACCCTTTAAATTCTAGGGACGCTGCATCATGTCTTTCAAAGTGGGGGACTGTAAAGAGAGAGTTGTAATGTGTATGTGACAAACTAATGGCCCCTGTTCTTCTTTGTGAATGAATGATCTAATAATCAATCTGAGTTGAAGTGGGTGTGTTCAAAGCACTCAGGATCAGGGCTGGGAATCTGCAATAAACTAATGATGGCACAGACAGGTGAAGGGGGTACCAGGTAGTTATTATTAGTAGTAGTTGTTGTATTAGTAGTATATTTTACATAATTATTATTATTACAGCTCCTGTATATTTGTCAGAGCATCCAATGTGTGCACAGTAGAAAGTGGTATATGGTGTAGCCTAACCAAGAATATTATATAGTGCATGTGTTTAGATAGGCCTAAGCTGCACAGATAGACCAGACTCTGAAAACCTTATGACGTTTCGATGACTGCTTCCATAGATTTATCTCCTGCCAACACAGACAGAGTGGCTATTCTGCACAACTAGGGGGACAGCATAATAACATGGTGTAGAGCAAGAGAGGAGGACGAAAGGCAAAAAAAGAATCAGTTCAAGATAATTATTCAGAACAAAATTGTCCCTGTGGAACCCTTTGCATCAAAGGTTTGGTTTCCCATCTATCCCATCCTCTAGATCTCTGTGAAGTCCAGTTCATTCCGCCTCACCACTGTAGCCCCTTACTAAATAGACAGGCACAAAGTGTTGTGGATAAGATGTTGTCAGTGTATTTATAGGCCTTGGACACTGGTTTTCTCATTTCCAACTGTAGGATGATCCAGGAGGTAGGTTTAACTATGAAACGTTCTCACACACTTGTGCTTCTTTGATGTGAGTGCATAGAGTGATGAGGGTATAGCCAAAGCAACCTCAGGAACAATTGACTGATCTATCAGTCATTTGGTGAGGAGGAATGTCCAAGAAAAGCAAGACTAACTCTAGGGCCAGCTTAGAAGTAAAAAAAAAAAAAAAGAGGAAAGATGTAGAGAGATAGAAACAAGCAATGAAAGAGGGACTGGTGGCTTGTTAAAAGATAACAGAGAAGCAATGAGGTAGAAAAGAACTTATTTAATAGTGGGGAGTAGGAAGAGGTTAGCGGATATGAGCGAATGAGTGACAAGACCACCATTTTTTTTTTTCATGTTAAAAAAAATTGTAATGGAGTATTATCAAATGTGCCGTTTAGGATCATCTGAGACAATGAGCTTATGCCAAGTATTTTTACCTGATACCTTTCAACCTTATTGCATCCTAACTCAGTGTTCTGAAAATACTACTTACTGTACACTCCACAGTTCTGATTATAAACCTTCTTAGCTAGCCCAGCTGCCATTCCAAGCATTCTTGTGAACAAAATGAATAGCCCGTTCCATTTTCCTGTAAGCTGTGTGGACTGTTCAAACACACAACACATTTTAACCAATAACAATTGCTACATGCCTTTTCTGCTGCTGGTGATGGCTGTTTTATTTCTTACACCGGATAACATTTCTGAGTAGAATTGTTAGTGAGTTGAGCAACTTAAGCTGGTTTAAACTGGGAAAAAGGTTAACCTGTACAGATTTTTTACATTGCCTTATTTATTATATATTTTTTATTTACTAAAAGCATTAGAATATTATATATAACATACAGTAAAAAATCATATACATTTCAAGTCACAACTGGATAACTGACGTATTACCATTTTCTATTAGTATATAGTGAAAAAAATGTAGAACAGCAAAATGTCCATACAGTATGTCTTATACTGTACATAGGTCTTCTGTTTCACTTTTATTACTTGCCTTTTTTTTTTTTTTTTTTTTTACATTTTCTTCATGAAACAAATGCTGCTTTTCATTATACGCCAAAGTCTCATTCCTAATCATTTGAGCTTCAGAAAGTTTTAATACTAAATTTCAAACAAGTTCATTGTTATAATTGTATCCCCAATTCAGTTATATCATTAGCTAATATACAGTATGGGAAGAGGATTTGACTTGTGAATTTTTATGATTGGTTGGATGAACCTGCAATGAATCATCATAAGCCAATCAATAAGACTATAAGCTACAGAGGGGAAAAATGTAACTTAGAAATAGCACTTCACCACATTATGCAAGCCTTTGCTTTTGCCTTGAAAATTCATTTTGAGATTTCTCTAAAGTGCTTCCAACCAACTTGGAAAGACATATCCATCACTAAAGCTACAATAGCTAAATTTACCATAAAATAAACTGTCGCTCCAAACAGTGACTCTTGTCATTAGGAAGGAATTTGGGGCTTTTAGCTTTATGGAGACAGCGTATTATAATAAAATCAAAGCAGAACAAAGAACGACCAATCAAAGATAAAACTACAGAGAAAACTATAATCTAAAATAAATGAAGCATCATTTTTGTGGGGACAAAGTCAACATGGGGTTTTTAATTTCACAGTTTTGATTCAGCCTGTGTTAGAGCAGTTTAATGCTATTCTAAAATCTTCTCCAACTGAAGTGTTAAGTACAGCATTTTCTCAGCGCATGACATCTAATTATGTAGCAATGGAGTGAGGTGGTTTCTTCTGTTTCCATTATGATAGGATTACTTTTCAAAGGCAGGCTGTTGTGACTAAATCCTTGCATCTTTTTACTGCTGCAGATCCATATAAAATGAGCCCACCTCACTTTTTGCACTCCTTGCACTAAAACTGTGCAATTTTCTTTTTCCTGCTACTTGCTCTCACATTTACCCTTTTTTTTATTAGTTCTTCCTTGGTTTGGCCTGGGGATATGGAGCAAGGGTCATTCACTGGGAGACTTGTGTTTACTTTGGAATCCTCAGGAGTTGAGAATTTAGTATTCAGATCTGTCTGTTGGGGGAATGAATGAAAATACTGAAACAAAGACTAAAACAACAGTTTCTTTTCTCATTCTCTCAGTGGCACAATGAAATACATTATTCCCCCATGCTTGCTCCCATGTTTCTTAGCTTGTAGCATTTAGCGCAGTTGTGTCTCCTGCCATCTCTGAGCCCATTGTTATGATTGAGATTCTTTTCTTTCGGTGAACCCAGAGCGGCGTGTGATTTTTGGATGCCACACTGCCGAGAGGAACATAAAATAAATCTCAGGTCGAGTTTATTTTGTCTGCCGCCTACAGGAAAGGAAAACAAAATGCCTAATAAAAGACTTCCTTCTAGGGCTGCCTCTGCAGAATATGACATATGATTTTGAGAGGAAGAGATGATAGATTGGAGTTTGAGTTTTACCTGGTTTAGTCTATATGTATTTGAATTTGTGTCTTCATTCAAGAGCTTTGACATTTACAGTACAATTTCATTGAAAATAAAAAAAAAATGTGTGTGGAGATCTCTGTGCCATGTGTCTTTGCCAGAACCTTCCAGCAATTGAGGATTTAAACGACTACATGGTTTGCACTTTGTGTGTGGTCTCGAGTCACAAAAAAAGAGTTTTGGCACACTGGAAGAAACGCAGTAATATATGATCAGAGTTGAAGTGGACGTCTGTCTCACATTCAAAAGCAGTAATCTCTAAAGGTCTCCTTACAGGGATCACATAAGTTTACACTTTGTATGGAGGGAATCTGTCATATGTTTAATCATGTGATAGTAAATATTATTTGTGCCCTTTATATCTGATATATTTATCATGATCTTCTAACAAATGGCAAAGGTTGGCTCAAAACTGGTGTGAATATTATTGATTATTTCAGCGATAGCCGACCTGTGAATCTTCGGTCAAGCTCACATAACATGCATGATTGATAAATGCAGTTAGACTTTCTCAGTTTTACCATGAATCAGAGCTCATTCATTCATGAATAAAACTCTTTAAAAAATTGGTAGCTATTTGTCTATAGCTACAGCCAGTAAAGTTACAACCCTGGACTTTTCATTAATATATCAGTAAAACACCTCAATATATCAGTCACTTTCTGCAGCCTTAATGTATTTAATGTATAGCAATGTACAAATACAAAGCAATAACAAGAAATTAATTCTAACAAATCGCTATTTATGTCTAAACTCGACATATGAACTTGGTGGAATGAACTTCCCCTAGAGGTCCAGACAGCTGAGTCACTGGCTATTTTCATGCGGCGGTTGAAGACCTACGTATTCAGGAAACACTTCAATTAGAACTTCTTTCCTTTTTTTGCATTAAAAAAAAACAACAAAAAAAAACTTTGACACTTTTTCATTGTAACTTTGAACAAATGTTTTAAACTCATGGTATCTTAAGTATGTAACCTAGTGAGCCAGCATTAATGTATTCAATGCTAGATATTTAAGCACTTATGTACATCGCTCTGAATAAAGGCCTCTGCCAAATCCTGTAAATGTAAATGTAAATGAAACTCGTTTATCAAGACTTATTTAAAAATGCAAAAAGCAAAAATGCAAAAAACTACCACTAATATCGACATTTGTGACCTAGTGATTCGAGTTTGATTGTAAATCAATAAAATACTAATAATATAATAATTTCCAGACACACTAATATGACAATGTGATTTTGACATTAACTTTGTTAATTGTTTCTCTGTTTAGCCATAAAGCTCAGCGCAGCTCAGTAAGCATGATGAAATGGATAGGATTCAGTATGTAGTCTTCAGATGAACTTCCTTAGGAATGTTTCTTCCTTGGTCAGTACAGAAAACAAGCAATAGGCTGCTGTTCTCTTTCTTAGCCCTAACCATTGCCTGTGGAGTGCATTACCCTATAGTTACCCTCTGCCCCCTTTCTTAACTCTTCTGTCCACAAAGTGGAAACTTTCTGGATCTTTCTTCTCCTGTTTCTCCACTCAGCGAAGGAAAAGTGGTACTGCATAAACATGAAGGACACGGTTTAAATCTAAACGAACCATTTTAATCATCTCAGGTTTAGAAAAGAGTTTATAAGTACAGAGTTTTCTCGGAGCTTCATCCAGAGATGGTGTTTGTATAAATGGATGTGCATTTTCAAGCATTACATATTCATAGAATTACTTTAAGATGTAATGCTTTACTGGTTTTGAAATAATAATTAATCTTACTATGTTTTTCTCTCACATACTATAATCTATCCAATTAATGAACTGGACTTAAATAATGCCTGAGGTTTGTAAACCAGGAAAAAAGATGCGGCCTTCCCTAATGGGAGCTGAGATCCAATATCATTAAAACGTGTTGCCTTGTTCTCATTACAGCAATCACTGGCTTTTTGTTCAGTTGTGTAAAGGATACATAAATATATTAGTCCTGGAACTGATGACTTAGCATAAAAATAGTAGATTCAGGTTACTGTTCAGTCTAGTTACTTAGAAGTTGGTGGTGATGATCAGAAACATTTAAAACCACAGCATTTTTTTGCCTCAGTCTTCCATTTTTGAGTAACCATCATTTTACTTATGCCCTATTCACAATGACATAATCCATGTAACCACCACACGTGTCATAACACTGCTCAAATTGAGAAGGTCCGTTGCTCTTCTACTCTAAACAAAGTGTTAGTGTCTAGTACTGTAGATTTCAACAATTTTTTTATATCGAGATTAATACATAAAAATAAATATTTTATGTATATTTAATTGTTTTTATTTATTACTATGCTGTATACAACTGCGCTGATGAAATAGTATCTAGTACTATAATCGTTTAGTAATAGTTCATTTACATGGACATTCTATTCCCAATAACACATTTGGCAACATCACATCACTCCATTGTGTTTGGTTGTTTCTCACATATTGGATTGGGGCCCCATGGTTGTGTGACAAGCAGCATCACAACTCCGGGTTCTCAGGTTTGATTCTGAGCTTGGGTCAATGTCTGGATGGAGTTTTTTGAGTTTTTTTGTTGGTGTCCTCTGTGTTCCCCAGTATTCTCAATCTCCCAAAAAGATGCAAGTCCATGAAATGGTTGCTACAAATTGCCCCATGCTTGAATAGGTGTGTGCTGGTGCTTACCCTGGGAACACTGGGCATGCATTCCTGCTTAGTGCCCAGTGTTCCCAGAATAGGCACCAGCTCTACAATGGCCCTTGTCAGGATAAATTAATTAATGAAGATGAATGAATGGATATATTGAAGAAGCACTCTACTCTACTGTTTTTTCCCTCTAAAAGTCTACAGTCTGTTTTCACCTAATTCACCTAGATTCTGCAACAGTGAGAAGAATGAGATCATGTATTTTGATGGAGTTTTCTGTGACTAATTCACTTTCAAAGTAGATCCCTCCTGTCCTAGGATAAGAGATATAGACCCGCAAACACAGATCTTGCCAGACCATCTCCCCTCACTCCAACACAAAGAGAACTGATCTCAAATTCCAATGTGCTGCAGGCAACAATTTTATACATTTTTTTATTTAAAAAGAATCATCTTTTCTTTCTCTTTTACTCTCAGTCTTTCACTCTCATTCTCTCTGCTTACGTTGTACTATCTCTTTATCCGCTGCTTGCTGTTTCTGTCAGTAGTTGCTACTAATAACTCATCAGGTGTGCAGATCTGTCTAAAAATCAGGGGGAATTTAGCAGAAAGCCTTAGCAAAAAGGCTTCCAGGATCCACACAGCCCTTGTCACACTTTTCAGCACTTCTGCAGACACCCAGAGGTCAGAGAGTCTGGGCCTTACCACACACTTAGCTCTCTAATAGACTGAGCAGGGACCAGGAGCTCCAGTCCAGGAGGAAAATCCACATCACATTACAAACTTGTCTAATTATTGTGCAGCAGAAACTGCAGGCAGTGTGGATATTTTGAATTTTGCTTCTGATGCTTAAACCGAGGTCTCTAATATTTACCCTTGAAAGCCTATTGGCAAAAATGCTATGTAGAATTATATGCTATGTCAAAATCCCTGCCTAAAACCAAATGGTTGTTTCCTAGATATAGAAATATTACAATGATGAATCCCAAATTGTTTGTTCATCTCAAGCTGTACAGTCCTGTTGAGCTTTATCTAAATATGTAGTGCAATTTCATAAATCACTACAGAATATGTGAATGCAGGTAATCATGACAGAACAGTTGTATCAGTATTCTAACTGAGGCGTTACAAGCGCTAGACGTATTTATAGCAGTATAAGTACTGTTTCATTATTGTTTTATGTGTATCTGATTCAGAAGCCAACAAAGGAAATTGAGCTGGAAGATTTCCAACATAATGTCTTCTGCAGACCAGCAGTGCTTCTGGCCATGTGTTTGGTATTAAAGAGACGTTTGTCTCTGTATAAATACGTTCTCTCCTTGTGTCCCTTTATTTCTACTAGTATACAGACCAAACAGGCCACATGAGACAGAAAAACAGTTAAAGAAAAATGGCCCAACCTGATGTCATCATCACCACTGCTTTCATTTTCCATCCCACTTCATCTATATGTTCTTAAAAAACACTGTTAAATAATTCAGAGGAAAAATCATTAGTAGAATTGGAGGACATAAAGAGGTGAAGAATGGAAACAAGGCACACTGAGAATTTGTTTAAAGTACTGAGACTCTTTAAGCCAGAATGCTGGAAATAGTTCTTTATTTCACTATAACATATGATATTAAAGTGATACATTTCTACAGTGATTGGTGCCAGGTCTTGAGAGATTGTATGCTTTATGTTCTGGCAGCACCATTGTTCTTATTACGCTGACCAAGTGTCTGAGTGCAGGTTCAATGCTGAGCCTGTGATGTCCAACCAGCTGGTCTTCTAAATGTTTTAACTGGACAGGCTTCAGAGCATGCCTAAAGCTGTTCTACAGATTAACAATACAGATAAAAAATGTTAGCTTTTTAACCCAGTACAACCAGAGGCTACAATGCTTTATTGCTCAAATTAATAGCTGCTGCCATACACAGCGTCCATTTCAATATGCACAGAAATCATCACTAATAACTTGAGATGTTCAGGATGCCTTGGTTCTTTGTATTTATTTGTGAACATTTACACAGGTGTCTAAATACCACCATTTTTTACAGCTGGAATCTTCACATTTATTTATTCAGAGCTGTTTCCTTAATCTTTAAGACACAAGATATATCAATAAATATTACATTTATAGGTTGCATGAAAAGTGAAATAGAATACAAAGTTTGGATTGGCGTAAACTGAGAAATGTCTTGACAAAAAAAGACTTTATTCTAACTTTAATACTTTCTTACCTTGATTCATTTTATTCTAATCATTATTACAAATTTTCCCCATTAAGGGCTACTATAGAACTACACCAATCTGAAGGTAATGCAATGCATGAAGACAAAAATAGGGGTTCAGACAAAGCTCTCTTCTTGCAAGTTAATATAATTCCTAATTAAATTAACACAAGTCATGGGTAGTGACTGAAAGATTCAGGTACAGGCAGTGGAAAAGAGTTTCCCAGGGTTAGCAGGCTTATTCTCTGTGACAGGGTGAGGAGCTCAGCAAGAGACACCCATCAGGACCTGTAATCTGTTCCTAGGGAAAGAGGAGTCTGGGCAGTGCTTCTCAGCCTGTTGTTACTGTGACCCCCACAGGAAAAGCAGAAGGAACATGAATATATGAATTATGGTCAAAATGTTGGAGACTTGATTGTCTCAAAGGAGTATCTTTAGCAATCAGACATGCTGACTATTCTTTTAGAAAAAATAGGTTTTTAAATGTTTTATTTTCGGGAATCTGTGTAGTTAAGGGGTTTTAGCCTCCAAAAAGATTTCTAGTTTGGAAAGTTATGTAAAAGACAAACAATCTGTTGTGGAGTTCTGCATAGAGCAAATAAGGGTTCCACGTTTAACTTTGTTTCTAAGAGTGTACAGCTGTACATCTGGGAAGCGTTTTACTGAGATCCATTCAAGCCTCCGTGCTGTAATTGGCTAATAATCCATACACAGTTATATAACATGCACAGCCCTTAATGGTTATGTTTATTATTTATGATTGTTCTGAGAAGGGAGTCCCACTGCTGAAATGTATTGTGTAACTTGTGCAGATGGAGGGGGTCTGTGGTTGTGCATTTATTACTTCTGCATTGATTTTTTAGCAATGATTACAGAGGTATTCCAAGCAGTGACCTCCTTCTCAACTCAGAACCAGCTCCAGCTCTAATGTGTGTGTGTGTGTGTGTGTGTGTGTGTGTGTGTGTGTGTGTGTGTGTGTGTGTGTGTGTGTGTGTGTGTGTGTGTGTGTGTGTGTGTGTGTGTGTGTGTGTGTGTGTGTGTGTGTGTGTGGTTCCTTTATGAGGCTGTTCAGTGTTCTAAATATCTAATAATGGCAGATGCCTTGTCCTACTGACTTGGCCAACAGCATATAGTTCTTTTTCTCTTTTCTTTTTCTCTTTTCTTTCCTGACCAAGTTATACCGCTGCTTTTTACTTGAGGTTACGCCAGCCAAGCTCTGTGTATCAACTGATAACAAATCTTGAATTAGAGATTAACTTGGTTAGCTTGTTGCTACAGCTGAAGACTGTGTACCTGTAGACAATTATGTCTGACAATTAATCCTGTCTGGAAGAGTAATGTGTGTATTATACGAGACATTTCAGACAAATATTTAGATGTGCACCTCATGAACACTTCATGGAACGGTCTGGTATCTCCATTGCATACTCTCTCTCTCTCTCTCTCTCTCTCTCTCTCTCTCTCTCTCTCTCTCTCTCTCTCTCTCTCTCTCTCTCTCTCTCACACACACACACACACACACACACACACACACACACACACACACACACACACACACACACCCACAAGGGGGCGCTATGGGCACTCAAGCGAGCTGCCATGAGATGGCTATCCCTGGGCAATGGGACAAATAAATAAAGACAAAAAGATGCAATAAAAGCAAAAGCAGGGATCATAGTAAAATAAATAATATGACTGTGGTAATTATAATAGTGAAATGTCAAACATAATGCAGTCAGTAAGTCCTAAGGCAGTGACTGCTTTATGCTTCCATGTTAATCAAACGACTTTTCCACTTTTTAAAAGCACACAAAGCATCTTTTCGTTTGAATCATATGCCATTACAAACACTCTAACTGGAAAGCATATGCCAAAATCTATATTTTACTGATTTTGTGCAGAATTTGCTCATGATCTAAACAGTACATAGTTTATCTCATAATGAATCAATGCCACATTATCACATCCATATTTAATCATTTATGTACCATAAAGGTTCTACTGTGCAAAAAAATGTCACAATATTAGAATACATTTTTTAATAATATGTAAATAATTTAAGAGATGAGACATACTGTGCAGTACTACACCTGTACGCATGATGAGACAGGGTTAAGGTAATGTTGGGCCAAAGTTGGGATTAATGTTAGCGCTTTGATGGGGTGAGAATGGTGTTTGAGCAACCGGGACATTTAGAGCTAACATATGTACATATCATTCTGCTCTGTACTAATGACACTAATGTCCTTGGTTTAAATGGATACAGGTGTTACGTCTTTTGTCAGCTAAAGAATTAACCAGCTAAAGATTTTTAACATACATGTAACTTCTAACAAACTAACTGCATTTACACGAATAAAAAATTCAAAATTCGTACCACTTTTAAATGGTAAAATCAGCTTTCTAACTGTATGTAAAATGCTTGGCTCATTGCCAAAGATCAGCAGCAGCAGCTTCTACTACTGGCTTTAGAGTCCTTACAGCCTATTATTAGGCTATTTCTTCAGTATTTGTTGCCAGACCACAAAATAGACCAGCCTAGCCCTTAAAAACTCAAGTTCTTTCTTACTGTAAACTGTTTTTAGGATGCCATAGATCATGTAAAATATTTGTTTCCAACTCAGGTTTGAACCCATTAAAAGATCTTTATGCGTTAGTGTGCACATGAGCCTTTGTTTGATCCTTGTCATAGCTTCAGATGCTTCTTAAAGCATGAGTCTTTGTGATTAGGTTAAAATTCATCCATTGTTTTTCTTGTTTCTAAATAAACTTTAGTTTGCACAGTGATGCAGTGGGTAGTGTTGTCACCTTACAGTACGATGGTTTTTGGCACAATATTGATCTCGGTTTGCCATCTATGTGGAGTTATTTTGGGTGGGAGTCACCCAGTTTCCTCTAGATTTTGTTTCCACCGATAATGTTTTTAATGTCTGTTTGTACCTTAGTAATTGCATAACATCCCCTGACTTTTGCATGAATTTATGGACATTCTTGAATAGGAACATTGCTTTAACATCCAAGAAAGTGTCGTAATTTCTTCTAGTATCTTAATTAACATGGAGCCTTTCAGCAATGGTGCATAGGTATCATGTACAATCACCCAACCTCTATTAAACCGCCTTTGTACTTCTATACACAAATACACATACTCCTCCAGCCCCTTGTGATGGGTTGGTGATAAATTGTGGGTTTCTATGAATAGCAGGTCGACAGTTTTACCGCAAACCCAAGCATTCAGCAGCAGAATTTTAGAGTCCCCTAGTGAAAGCCCAAAGACAAACACTTCTACTTTTTCTTCTCCATCATACTTTCCAGAGTGCAGATGTTGCACAAGTGTCACATTACGCAGCCCTTACTTCTGTTTTGGTGGATGTTGCTAACTTTTGTGCACAGCCTGGAGGGTGATAGGATATCATAAGAGGTCTCATGAAGTTCACGGTCTGCAGTAGAGATGTGTGTCTGCAGTGTGTTGTCAAAGGCAACCTTAAACATAAGGTTAACATAATTTAATGTGTGTCATATGATGGACAATAGTTCAAAGGTTTTGTGTGCATGTGTGTGTGAATTCTTTTTAAGAATTATCCTTAATCCATTAAAATAAGTGAAGTTGTAATAGTTTTATTAACACAATGAACAGTGTGTGCTTGGGTCTCTGTGTACATGTATACATGTGTTAATTTACTTCCTAGCACAGTTGAACCAGGGCATAAATATTTTATTTGCCTTTTGTGCTGTGTTTATTTACGCTGCCTGCGTTTCAGTACAGGCTAACCTTTGGCCGCTCTCTTGCTGAACGTTACAGGTGAAAAATGCTGTCATCTTGGATGAGGATTCCAGCTCTGTCTTTCTTAGCATCTTCTGCCAAGGCAATAGATTTTCACAGTGTCTCACAATGTTCTCACATGAACCACTCCAGACTTCCTCTATGTTTTGGCCTAGTTTTATTTTGTCCATATGAGTGCTGATGTGTATTCTCATCTCTATTGTGCACCTATACAAACTACCAAGAAAAGAAACATTTTTCTTGAAATAGTGCTTTCAAATTCCAATCTTTTAGGTTTTGGAGCATTCAGTTGTTGTTTTTTTCCCTGTTATTCAGCCTAGAGTTTAATTCTGTGTAAAGGAGTGCTGCTTAGCTCTGCACGTTTCAGCTCACAGTGTCTCGCCAAAGCTGTCTTTAGTTTGCAGAGGCTTTTTTTTCTGTCAGACATTACGGGACTGCTGCCTCCATGTTTGATCACTGACTTGGATCAGCCAACAAATGGAACTGGAGCACACAACCAATCAGTACAGAATTCTGCATAGTTTTGCCCTATATCATTTATTTTTCTTCTCTTTTTCCATACCTTTTCCTGAGGCTTCCAAATACTGGTTGTTTATCTAAACAATACTTGTGGTTGCTAAGTAATTATTTATCAGTTTTTTATATTGTCTGCAGTCCTTTCAGGTCATGTACTTTTGTGACAGAATGGAGAGTAAAATTTAAATTATATGAAATATATAGTATTTTAATATATCACAATTTATATTTATTCCCACATATATCTTCAAGAGACAATACTATAGAAATTAAATTTGGATATATTTTAGTGCTGCTAGTACTGTATTGTGGTATAGATTGACTGTCCTCTGAAAATGACAACACACAGTTGTTTTTATACAGCTCATTTCTCTCTAGAATCCCTTCATAGTCTTCAGATTTCATTGTACCCTGCACAGATTCAAGACACCCCGTGCCAGATGCAGCAAAGCAGCCCCAGAACATAACAGAGCCTCCTCCATGTTTCACTGTAGGGACAGTGTTCTTTTCTTGAAATGCTTCATTTTTCCGTCTGTGAACATAGAGCTGATGTACCTTGCAAAAAGTTGTCCATAGGACATAGGACATTCTCCCAGAAGCTTTGTGGCTTGTCAACATGTAGTTTGGCATATTCCAGTCTAGCTTTTTATGATTTGTTTTCAACAATGGTGTCCTCCTTGGTCATCTCCCATGTAGTCCACTTTGGCTCAAACAACGACGGATGGTGCGATCTGACACTGATGTTCCTTGAGCATGAGTTCACCTTGGATCTCTTTAGAAGTCTTTCGATTTTCCTCTTGTGGCCACGTCCAGGGAGGTTGGCTACAGTCCCATGGATCTTAAATTTCTTAAATGTCTTATAGCCTTTACCTTTATCATGCTTGTCTATAATTTTCTTTCTAAACTCCTGAGACATCTCTTTCCTTTGCTTCCTCTGGTCAATGTGGAGTGTGGTACACACCATATCACCAGACAACACAGTGACTACCTGAAGTTCTTTCTCTGACCATTGTGAGTTTTCCTTTCATTGAAAGAAGGGTAAACAATTATGTCCACGTATGTATTTTGTGAGATACTGTATATATATATATATATATATATATATATATATATATATATATATATATATATATATATATATATAGTTTTACTATGACTTGCCAATATTAGTAAATCCATTTAAATTGCTCTGTTTTTGTATCCATTCCATATATAGTATACACAGCCTCATTTCTTCAGCTTAAAACAGCTGAGGCTTGAGTTGTTGAGGGATGTGACGTAGCAGGAATCAACTTCCAGTCTGACCACGTTAACGCATTACGGCTTTTATTTTATCACTGTTAATCAGATAAACATTATAAATGTTTAGCGAAATGTTGGAATGTTGTTTAGATTTTTCATCAACCAATACAAATGAATCATTTCCTGTTTAGTGAATCCACATGCGTGGAGAGAATACTTGTGACTTAATCATTTATAGGCTTCTTGATTTAAGAAAACTTAATGAATGGGGAAAATGTGTCCTGTAGTGTAGTGACTATAGCAATTTTGAAAAACATCCTCTCTTAAAACGAAAGACAAAATTACATCCCAACATTTAGATGAATAACACACCATTCATGAATGTCGGTTGGCTTATGTACAGTGTAAGGAAGAGCTAAATGTTCAGTTGTCCTATGACTTTGCATTAGCATTAGCTCAGAAAGATGATGATGGGTTTTTTGTTTTGTTTTGTTGGGATGATAGCTGTCAAGTGATAGAAGAGAACAAGCCTGGATAGGAAATTGGAATAAATGGTATGTTCTTTAATTGACTAAAAACTGAAAACTTTCACCTATAAAATGTGCATATTTATCTATGTTAGTGATGAACAGTCATGTTCTTATTTTGATGGCTTTGACTAATTACTAAATGAAACAGAGGTTTGGATAGAGACTCCTATTTCCCAATGATACATGTGTACTAGTTTACTAGCTATCTACTGGATACGTACCTCTACAGTAGCAGAAATCAACATCAGTTCATTAAGCATATAAGTCAGCAGTGATAAAAATCATTTTACCAAAGTTCTCCAGTATTGCTAAACAGTTTCTGGTCGTGACTCAGGATGATGCGTATGTTTTTGGATGACCTCCAGTTGCCTCCTGACACCTTGTAACAGTACGTCACAGAAAATAGTATAACGTAACTAAGCATGGGTGGGAATTAAGATGTTATCAGATGTGACGATTGATCTCATTTCTGAGAAGTCTGTCACTTTACTACAATTTCTAGTGATTCATACAGTATCTAGTTTGTGTTTATTGCAACATGTTCCCACACCATGTCTATTTATTTGAATATGCTACTGACAAATCAGATTCAAATCAAATCAAATTCAGCCCACAAAAGCTCAGGATTGAACACCTAATGCTGCAACAACTGGTAAAAATATGTTTCTTCTTTTTAGTAGCTGGCTGGAACATTAGTTATTTTATTTAGATATAACAGACAGAAATCTGTCATGTTCTACACAGATTTGCACACGAAACCTGGCATGTAGATCTTTTGGAACTATGTGTGTAACGCAAACATTTTCATGTACAGAATGCAAATTCTGTGGACCAACAGAGATGTGACAGAATATTGTGAAACAAAATGTTTATTCGTTCATTTTTATTTTAGTGTATGTTGAGCTAAAATATCTAAATTCAAGAATCCTCAGCCAGCCTATGCATTTACAAGCCATGTCACCTGATCACTCATATGAACTTAATGTCTGTTCACAATCCTCTGATTGCTGAACACACACACACACACACACACACACACACCTGTCTCACATTCATAAATTCCGTGGAATATCCCAGACTTTCACACACAATTTGCACAGTCTCATTCAAGCATCCTTGCCTATGTGACTCCAAGCGTTTGATCTCTGTTACTGTTGTTCATGTTCTTTGACCCATAGCCCACTCAAGATACACTGCCTGGTTTTCATTGTGATTTTGGATTTTCTCTTTTCTGCTTGACTCCAGTCAAAGTACCAGCCTCTCTAATAAAGCTTAGGGTCATGCGTGAGAGACAAAAAAATCTATTTCGATAACTGATTAATAATTGAAATAAATGAACAAAGAAATGAGGAAAGCATAATGAAGTCCTAAACAGAATTTTAGTGAAACATAGTGACGGTGAACTAATCTGAAAAACCCTTAGGGACACAAGAGTGAGTCATGCTGTGGGTAAAAATCCAGTTGGTATCAGTTACAAGATATTAATGATAATTTCTTCTTCAATAACTTGGATACCACACTGGAACAGCCCTGGTCAGGAAGTCCAGTATCCAATTACAAAGGAAGGTGTTAGGCTCAAGGTCAACAAGTTTAGAGATCAGCCTGGAGGGATGATTGTAATAAATACTGAACTGAAATCAACAAACAACATTGTTGTACATTATGGGTGTAAGTGCTACAAGGTGGTAGCCATTCAGACATGCTGGCTTAGAGTGCTTAGGCACCAGGGCAATTGAGGTGGTTTTGAAGCAAGTTAGCACAATTGCTTGGGATAGAGACAGACCTGTCCATGTCAGTCAAAACCTCAGACAGCTGTCCAGCACAGGTCCTGAGCGTGCATTTGGGTATGTGTTTGGGGCCAGCAGGTTACAATAGTTGGTTGATTTACGCATAATTACACACTCAGAAACACAAGTAAGTTACAAACAGTTTTCTGAAAGATAGTCCTATAAATGAATTACTAATAATTCTGTTTATATCCAGCTTTATAAATGAGGCCCAGGATCTCAATAAAGTCATTTCAATTCTGTTTTATTTGTTCAGAGCTTTAAATAATGTAAATTGTCACAAAGTAGCTTAACAGCAATATATTAATTCTGTATATTTTTACATTTACATTGAAAACATAAGAAAAATCTCCCAAAGATAAAGAAGAATCCTTGAAAGAAACCAGACTCAAATGGAAACCCATTCTCATCTTCTATAACTGTATATTGTATTATCAAAATGTGTAACTATGGATTTATGAGTTTTATAAGCAACTTGAATATGAGCATCAGAGGCTGAATTCATTATATCTTTAACTTTTTTAGCATTTGAAGTCTACCCGAAGTAGAACATCCACAGTAATCTCATGGTGAATTTTTGGCTGTGCAGCCAAAATGTGCAGCCATCCCCAGAAGCGACAAGTGATATTCAGGTGATGAGAAGTCCAACCAGGAGTAGGGCATGAGTCAGGTACTGTAGGTCTGAAGAGAGAGAGAGAGAGAGAGAGAGAGAGAGAGAGAGAGAGAGAGAGAGAGAGAGAGAGAGAGAGAGAGAGAGAGATACAGTAAGGTATGCTCATTGACTCAGTCCAATGAGCAGTGCAGTGCAAGCAGGGACTCCACAGTAAAGCTGCCAACCAATCCTCTGTCTACAAACCTGAGTAAATATACATGAGTTCTCATCAGAGTCCTCATTTACATTCATCTTGAGATACATTTACTTAAGTGTATCTTAGGAAAGCTTTACCAGAATACACACAAAATTACAGGTACAGCTCTGAATGTTTCGCTTTGGAAACATGGAAACATGGAAACATGGAAACTTATAGTGAGAAACAGCTATAGACAGGCTCTGAAAGCTTCTAGGACTGTGCCCCTGAGTAAACTCCAACAATGTTCCTCTTCAAAATATTATTAACTCTTTGTTATCTTTAAGTCACATCCATTAAACCTTCAAGTTGCCAGTTATTAAGCCCCTCAATAAAAAACCTCATTTATGAACTATCAATGAACTATCAAATTACAGACCCATTTCGAATATTAGAAAATGTGGTGTCTGTTCAACTGTGCTCGTTCTTACAGGAGAACAATATCCTTGAAGAGTTTCAGTCAGATTTCAGGCCCCATCACAGAAACTGTCAGGACTTCTGCTTGGACATTCTCTGGCGGAATTTTAGGGGGCGTTCAGGCAGTGTGTTTTCTGTCACATGTCTTGTCATACTCATCTGGTTGTAATTGGATTATAATTATGTGTATTTATTTCCGGTTAGCTTCGCAGAATCCTCGTCTTTTGTCGTCTTTTGTGTTTTAGTTCTTGTTTTGTCAGTTTTTGTTACTAGATAAAAAAAAACGTGTATTTATTGTCCCTGTTTTATGTTTTGTTAGTAAATCTTTGTTTTTATTCGTTATCCTTGTGTTTGGGTCTGCTTTTATCCTTGTCTTGCTTGACAGAAACTGCACTCAAACAACTTATTCTTAACTTGACATGACTGAGGCACTATTAGCTCTACTTGATATTAGTGCTACATTTGACACTATAGATCACAATGCTCTCCTAGATCACTTACAAAAATTACACAGGTATTCAGGGACAGGCTTTAAATTGGTTTTGGTCCTACCTGTCTCATCGATGCTATTTTTAGATTTAAAAAGAGGATCAGTTTTCGGACCTCTGCTTTTATCAATATGCATGGTACCCTTGGGAAACATGATTAGACATGGGATTAGATTCTTTTGTTATGCTGTTGATACCCAATTATATATCTCATCAAAACCAGGTGAAATATCTAAATTGTCTAAGTTAACTAAATGCGTTAAAGATATAAAAGATTGGATGACTTGCCATTTTCTATTGCTATAATTATGATAAGACAGAAATACTACTTATCAATCCAAAAAAACAGTACACAGAAACTCTCACAATTTAACATCCATTTAGACTGATGTACAGTACTGTTAATACTAGCTGGACAGTGAAAGACCTGGGCCTTATATTAGACAGCAGCTTGTCTTTTGAACATCATATCGCCCAAACTACAAAAACAGTCTTCTTCCACCTTATAAATATTGCCAGGCTAAGAAACATCCTGTCTGTATCTGATGCTCAGAAGCTAGTTCATGCATTGATGACCTCTAGACTCTAGACTATTGTAATGCATTACTAGGTGATTGTCCTGCAACTTTAATAAATAGGCTACAGTTAGTCCAAAATGCAGCTGCCAGAGTTCGTACCAGGACAAGAAAATATGACCATATAACCCCAATTTTATCATCTCTACACTGGCTACCTGTTAAGTTTAGAATTGATTACAAATTGCTGCTACTTACGCACAAGGCTCTAAATGGTTTATCCATGTATCTAACCATGTATCTAACTAGTCTTCTAACACATTACAATCTGTCATGCTCTTTCAGATCACAAAACTCAGGACTTCTGGAAGTTCACAGAAAATCAAAGTCTACTAAAGGTGGTAGGGCGTTTTCTAATTCAGCTCCTAAACTTTAGAACAGCCTTGCTGGCGGTGTTGAAATGATTATTAGAGGAGATGCCAACTCCATGTGGTCTTTGAGGACAACATCCTCCTCATCAATACACAATTGTCTGACTGTATATTTATAATCACACCCTCGAGTGTCACTCATGTGAGGATGGGTTCCATTTTCAGTCTGGTTTCTCTCAAGGTTTCTTTCTTTTCCATCTAATGGAGTTTTTCCTTGCCACCGTCACCTCAGTCACCTCAGGTTATATACAAACACATTTAAATATGAGTCTAATATTAATCTTGAATTTTTGTATTATATTGATCTTTGTATAATTTTAATATTTTTGTATTGTGCTTTTTATGTTCTGTAAAGCCTCTTTGAGACAATGTCCATGTTAAAAGTGTTATGAAAATAAACTTCAATTGAATAGAATTAAAACAAAAACAAACAAAAAAAATCTAATTAGCTGTATAGGTAAATGTGTTATGTAAGTTTATTTCAGGTCCAGGAATGTGACAGGTTGTCATATAAGCATTAAGTAAAAGACTTGGTAAGATTTGGTAAAACAATTATTCGCATGGCAGGTAAATATAATGTGTTGAATTTAACTGGTGTCTGAATGTAGGGTAATATATTAGTGTTTATGGGCGATTATGATTTGAATGCTGTACAAAATAATTAATAGCATGTAGACGTGCATATGGGGTAGATGGATATGTAATTACAGCTGGTTACATTTTAAAATATTGTAATTGTAATAGTTGTTGGGAAAGCAGTAGCATGTGGTGGGCTCATATAATGCCGCCCAAAGTCCACGGTATGCCACTGACTGTATTACATTAGCCAAAACCTATTTTAAATCTCTTACACTTCCTTGTTATTTTTCTGGACTGCTACATATATTACAGTAAAATTCTACTTGGCAGTAACTTCTTCCTCACTAAACACAAAAAATGCAATTTCATGGTATGAGGAAAGCAAAATAATGGCACTTTATTTGTACTATAATTGTTTGTTGCTCATGAAAGTAATAAGAACATAAAAAATTATTCATAATTTTTCCAGGTTTTCGTTTTATTGCCCTCACATGGGAAATTAATTCAACAGATCATTAAAAACAGAAACATATACATAAACTCCAAACAGCAGAATTCAATAATACAGTGCGAAATGACTTAACACCAAGCTGAAAACTCATAAAATTGTTTTATTCATCATAGCTCATGCTGAGGTTAGGTGGTATTGCCAAAGAACAAAACCTTTTTAATCCAATGGAGTAGAGAAAGAGAGCAAGCAGATTTTTGTTTATGAGATTTTTAGCTGGGAAAGTGCATTTGGTAGCTTGTAAAGCTAATTTAGTTCACCAATAATCAAAATTTATACTGTCTATGACAAGATCATATTTCTTAAACAAATACCATCATGCTTGTTTTACAATGCTGATTGTTCTTTTTGGTTTTTATCTGTCATCGCACCTCACACTTACTGTAATTTTCTCTTGCCATGTATTTGAATTGTTTTATGTAGTTCCCTTCTCAGTGCCATCTCTGGTCAGCTCTGCCAGTACAGTACATCTGCCTCCATGTTCAGAGCTCACTTCCAACCACATATATCCAAACATCCAGGCATATTTCCCCTTCCCTAGAGTACAGCCCAATAACAAGTGGTCAGGATTCAGATACCATTAGTATTTTTTACAGTCCTTTAAACTAACATACCATCAAAAGTACAAAACATAAAGGATACACCTCTACTTTTTCAGTACTTGGGCATTTGTATTTGTAACTGAGACTTTAAAACAAACATTGACTAGAGGAGGAATGTTTCTCACTTCCTTAGAAATAAATTTTAGGGTATCACAAAGGAAGCACTTGTCTCAATACCAAAATCTATGAATGTGTCAGTGGCTTGTGGAGGCAAGGGGCTAAACACACAGTCTGTACAAACAAAGCAAGGCCAGGAAACTGAGTAGTCAGTATACATTCAGTATGTTGGTTCACATGTAGTTTAACCAAATGTTTACAATATATATATATAAACCACTGTAACATCATTCCATTCATAGTCAAGTCCAAGTATTTGGACAGTGATTCAATTTTTGTAATTTTGCCTCTGTACACCACCACAATGGATTTGAAATGAAGCAATCCAATGTGGTTGAAGCTGTCTGTCTTTACGCTTTAATTCAAGGAGTTTAACAATAATTTATATTAGGAATTACAACCATTTTTTACACAGTCCCTCCATTTTCACAGGCTCAGAAATAATTGGAAAAACTAACATAATTGTACATTTCTATCATTTTAATTTTTAAAACTTCAAAACAAATCCTTGCAAACGGCCTGAAGTTCTCTTCCCATCATTCTTGTACAAGTTCGTCTTAGTTTCATCTGTTCAAAGAATGCCAGGCTTTTGTGTTTTATAGCAAGGTCTAAGTTGGACTTTCAATATTTAAGCATTACGAATGGTTTGCATCTTGCTGTAAACCCTTTGTATGTAGATTCACGAAGGTGTCTCTTGATTGTAGACCATGATAATGATACACTGACTTCCTTAAAAGTATTTCTTAAATTGGCTATACAGTATGTTATAAAATGGGATTTTGTTCACCAAGGAAAGAATGCTAAAATCATCTACTTTAGTTTTCTTTCATTTTCTTCTGGGCCTTTTAGTGTTGCTGGGCTTAAAGGTTCATTCCTTGTTTTTTAAAATCCACTAAGTTATTGATCATATAAAGTTTCTGATATCTCTCTGATAGGTCTGTTTTGTTTTTTCAGCTTAATAATGGTCACCTTCACTTACATCAACAACTCTTTGGGCACATATTGAGACTTCCCATGAACACCTACAGTACTAAATGTAAATTCAACACTTGGAATTAACTCCAGAACATTTATCTCCTTAACTGTCATAAAATAAATAGGAAACAGGGTACACCTGTAAGAAACAGCTTCGAATCAGTTGTCTAATTATTTTTGAGTTGGTACAAATTAAATGGTTGTAATTCCTACAAGGTTAAGGCAGTATAGTCTTAATAAAACTGAAAATCTGCTCTTTAATCTCACCTTAATTGCTTTATTTCAATTTTTTTTAAATAAAAAATCAATTTGAGTCAAAATACTTAAGGCGCGACTGTATTTTATCAGGATCAGTCTGAAGGCAGTCAGTGGTGACTTCATGGTGGGTTTCACTGCTGAGCTCCAGCAATTTATCTTAGTCAGCCTAAACTCTGTCAAGGGCCACAGGCTTCCAACATGCAATTACAGGGTTCCTGCTCAATTTTCATTTTCTATCAGCTAAAAAAGGCCACAGCTGCCAACCAACTTAAGTTGACCCTAAATCCTCTATCATCAATACCCAAACACATATGGAGCAAGAGGATTTCCACTCCAGCTTGTTCATTTCTGTTTAAAATGCCAACAAATAGAAAAGGTTAAAGAAAGTAGCAGTGGAATTTCAGTGAACAACATTGTGAAGTTACAAGAAATCTCTTCTAAGAACTCTATACTTAGTTTTCATTTTATCTTAACTTCAAAATAGAAATATGTCTTGTAACATCAATAAGCTTGACTGTAATCCTTGTGCAATCTGAAAGTAACACTAGCAGCTCTCTGAGCTATTCCCCTGGTAGGTCTACTCAATACATCTGTCCTGACTACACGGTCATTAGGCTCTCATTAACCGTTTCCCCAGATGACCCTTAGAGGGAAAGTCAGCCTGAGGTCACTTGGATAAGAAGCAGTGGCTCAAAGTGGGCTGGCTCAGCGTGGAGCACATTTAGGCATTAAGTTTCAGTCACTTTACCCTTCTTCTCTGTCTCATCAGGACCCCCCTTGAGAACAAGAGCACTCAGAACACACACACACACACACACACACACACACACACACACACACACACACACACACACACACATATATATATATATATATATATATATATATATATATATATATATATATATATATATATATATATATATATATTCTGTTAGTAAATAATTCTACAATCTATCCAGATTCCAGTGTCCAGAATCAATTCTCATTCACATTGTGCAACATCACTGTCTGTCAGCAAAATATTTACTGCATGCATGGAAGAAATCACAAGTGTTTATAAAGTGCTAACTGCCAGTCATTTTAGCCCATGATTACCGAATTGTAGTCTGAATAAAATGATGTACTTCCACATTGAGTGTTAAAAGCTGCCTGGTTCTGGCTTTTTTTTTCCTGAGTTTGTGAGTATCTGTTTGTGAGAAACACAACTATTGTTTTGTGTTGGTCAGCCGCTTGCTACTTCACGCTATTGATACCACATAAGTTCAATTCACTTCAGTTCAGTTCAGTTTCTGGCAGCTCTGCAGAGTGGCTGTTTGAACCCAGAGTCTAATTTCAAACCTCTACTGCAGCAGTATGATGTCGTAGCCTTGCTATGTTGAGGTTTTGTCCTCTTGTGCTGAAAACACAAGCTCATAAAAACAACAGAGAAGAAAAAAAGGGCTTCCTGGAAGGAAGACAATTGTGACCTTGAACAAGACCCAGGTCTCAGAAGTTGGCTGGTGTAACTGAGTGAGTATATGTCTGTGTGTGTGTGGGGGGGGGTTTAGAAGGCCAAACAGTCACTTCACAGTTTTCTCCCCCTTCTCCCCTCAGCTACCATGCTCTGTGTGCTGTGATTATTTTACCATGTGCTGTGATTATTTTACTGGGATGGAATGGGTAAACATGCCAAAGTCTGCAGCATGTGTGTACGTGTGTATTTGTGAAAGAATGAGAGCACAGGCATTCGTTCTCACAGAGAGCAGCCAGAGGAGACACAGTGACTCACCTCCAGTCAGGTACGGGTGAAAGAGAGTCACACTTTTCCAACATATACTTTCAAATACCATAAATGACCACATCCTTCACAGTCATTGCAGTTCAGGGGAAAGGAAGAGTCGTTTTTGTCAGTGTGTCTGAGTGAATGATGTGTCATTTATGGGTTTTTTGCCATGTTTCATGGTAAGAGAGTGTAATATTTTCTAAAGAGGCTAAAGGAGTGCTTAAATATGACAGAACTGCAGATTGGAGTATGTGTGGCTATTTTTAAATATCTTGGTAAGAATCAAATGTTCCCACAAGGATAGGCATATCTGACAGTTTAGACATTCAGAGGAGATCTGGCTGAGCCCCATGAAAAAAACAAAGAGATAAATTATAAACCCTAAAAGACACATATGGTTTCCTTTTGGTTACTGAGGTTAATGTTAGGGTCAGATTTAGGAATAGGTGCAGCATTAAATAGATACATCAATAATTATGTCAATGAAGGCCCTCACACATAATGTATGTTTGTGTATGTTTTGTATACATATATTTAGTACCATGTGAGGATTAAAAATGTCTTCACAATGGGTCACAAAAACTAAACAATCTTGAATATATTCATTTAAATTAAAGCCAAAATATATCCTTCTGGTTACTGAGGTTAATGTTAAGGATAAGAAAGACAGACTTGGTCACACCATTCTAGTACCATATCAAGACCTTTGTGTGCAAGTGTAAGGTTGTGCTTAAAAATCGAACAGTAATGGTGGTGGTTATTATGATATGTTCACTGCAAGGCCCGAAAGCAGAACACAGGAGGAAGTAAAGTTTGACTGATGTGGGCCACCCACACCCATAAAGAGTTTCTGTTATGTTTAGGAATGTGAGTGCCATAAACACACACAGACAGACACATACAGGGAAAAGTGAATGGGAACGTCAAAACCCAAGCAATGACTTCAGGACAAGCCCAAAAGTCATAATTATTATGAATTATTGCAATATAATTATTATAAATAAGTGGGAAGTACAACTGGCTCTCTGTGCTGGTACTGAAGCATATTTTTTCTGTACTCTCATATAATTGCAAACAAACACATGTAGTTTACACTGGCGTGAAGAAACAAACAGACAAGGTCCCTTCACCCACTTATACACATCCTGTGTTGATCTAGAAACATGAATAAACATATTTTAACTCATAAATCAGTGTTGCAAGCTGATTGATGAAACCATTTTCTGTGCAGGTTGAATTAAGCACTTTCTACCCTCTGCTCCAAATATCACCACAAACACGCTCCCGCTCTCCATCACGTCTCTGTTATTGTGAAACAAGAACATGGCCTCAGTGCTAACAAAGGAGTAATTGTCAAGCATGCTTACTTTCTGTTATTTTCCAGCCTTCATTCCCTTCATTGTCGCTCTCTCTCACTTTCTCTCACTTTCCTTTTCTCTCTTTTACAGAGAGAGCAGTGGCAGCAGACTATACACGTTTCATACAGCTGTGCAAACAGGTTCAGGAAAAGGGAGAAAAAGGGGAAGAATAATCTGTCAGGGAGCGTGAGGAAGGAGGTGGGTGGCAGGATTCTCACTTGTGCTAAATGGCGCAAGGGAACATTAAAAGCAAAGTGTCCATATTACACATACATGCTTCAAGATGTCTGCCACAGCCTGTGCAGTCATAACACAGCTCTGAGACTCAGCAGAGACATTTTTCAATCAGTGACAAACAGCTAGTGCTGAAGATTTTAAAAGCAAAGCAACACATAACATATAAATATCTACATATAAATACCTCCATGTGTTCAAAAGGTGAATTGTTACTAACATATAGAAAGTAAATAGTAATATATATGATTTCCTTGTGCAAGCAATTAACAATAATTCAGTATAACAGTAGTGTAAAAACTCTATGGAATGTGCCACACAGATGGATATGCTTAATAGCGATGGTAGCTGACGTGAGAGAGATCAGCACCTTGGAGAGCGCTTCAGTGTTTTTCTTGGTTTGTGACCATCGAGATTTATCTGTGCAGCTGAACCTTTAAATGCAAAGGCATCCCAAACAACATTAAATCTATTAAATCTATTATTAACTATAAAGCCATAGATAGCAATGCAAAGTGAGAAGCAGAAAAGTTGGCTTATTTATACACCAAATTGCTTCCTCATGGCCGAATCTATCTACTGTATATCTGAAATTCTGATTTTTCAGTGATAATATTAACATAAAAGAGTGGTAAAAAAAAAAATACACTGATAAACATCTCAAATAGCACACATACCTTGCTTTAACCTCCCATAAGCCCACTTATCACAAGTTTGGTCATTTTTTGGAATCCAAAGGTTTATTCTTTTCTGTAGAACATCTAAGAAAAAGATTAACAGCATAAATCCACTGCACAGTATTCTTTATGCATTTCCAGTAGCTCATTACATATGCAAGAGAATTTTTTTTTAACTTGCTGAACATCTGAACATGCTGAACATCAAGAACATCACCGCTATTACAAAGTAATGACAACTACAATACCACTTGTCCAACTGGCTCCTAACACACCAATATTTTCCAAATATTACTGTTAGGCTACTCACTATTAGTGTCAGTCCTTGTAAAGCTGTCCTGTAAAGTTAATAACACAAGACAATGTGCAAGTTCCTGAGCATTACTTCTGCTCTATAATCATGCTAAATATGACAGAAATGTGAGAACTGGGATTAGTGTGTGGAGAGTGCAAAAGGGTGAACATAACCCACATGGATCAGAAGATGCTGAGCTGTGGGGCTCAGGATTATTGGGAGGCAGTGTGGCATGAACATGATCCAATAAACACAAACCAAGTTAAAAATAAACTATTTGAAAGCTACACAGTTCAGTCACTTTACAAGAGAGACCTAATATTTAACAAATCCATATCCAAGTCTTCTTTTACTTTTGCTCCAGACTATTAACAGGCATGATACTATTAAGACCAGTGTGTAATAGAGCTTGTTTTTATTTAGTGTTTATTGTTTACTGTGTAGTTTGTTTATTGTATTACAGTTTAGCAAATTGTCTTGTTGTCAGTATTTATTTTATTTATGGACTTTGTATTTTTGTCAATGTGCTACTTTTACTCTTGTGTGATGTTGATTGCAGCATGTTGAGTCTGGTGAAACTAGATGTTAATTCTATCACTACATATGTCTGTGATAAGACACCTCAATCTTCTCATAAAAACTTTATTTGATTTAATTTGACTTGACTTGATTTGACTTAACTCAGTAACTCAGCTAGATTTCACTGGACTGTACTGGACTGGTCTGAACTAGACTTGACTTGACTTGACTGGACCTAACAGTACTTGATGGATATGTTGCTCAAATGGATGTTCAGTGTGTTTTAGGTGATTTTAGTTCATCCAAAATCTCAGGTGGTCTTGAGGTCATGGAGAAATTAAATTACCAAGGTACACTTTTAGGTTAAATAAGTCTTTAACAAGTTTTTTATATCATATTTGAAGATAGAAATACTATAAATAACACTGTGCCAGGATTAGAATATCACACCATTCTGGGACGGTAAAGTATTGATATATTCTGATTTAAGAATGCTAAAGATATTAAAATAATTAAAATACTTACTTATTTGGACTATTAAATAGTTCTAGAGATCTAATCTTTGACAATGGTTGGAACTCATATTACTAAAATAAAGCAGAGGCCTTGTGTATTAATCGTTAGCTGAAATATAATCTTTAGGAGCAGTGCATAAACTTCAGAGTATACATTTCATACAAAAACAGTGTTAATATTTTCCTTTGTAACTGTAGACCTTTTTGTTACAGATTTTGAACTTAAATATACTAGAATGGCAAAGGATAGGTGAACATTCAGGTATAGAGTTTCTATTTTTTGATATGTTTATTTATTAGTTGGAGCTAGTTGCAATTATTCAGTCAGAGCTGACTCATAATGACTTATCAAGTGTTATTCTGTGCAGCATTTTTTTCACAGTATAAGAAAAATAGATACTACCTGAAGGTACACATGTACAAGTTTATATCTCCCATTTCATTAACAGAAAATAAGAGTCCATTAAAATCTATGCTTTTTAATGCCCAGCTTATATTGTTACTTACTGTATATTGTGCGTAAAAAGGTTACTAATCAATAAGTCAATTTTCACTGCAAAGGTCTAATTTATATAAAACCATATATCACATGGCAGCTTAATCCACCTGATCAGAGCCATTCGTCTTGTATCATCCTCATCTTGCATCATTTTCACCATTCCCTACAACATGACATGCTGCTATTCAGCCAAATCTGACTCGCTTGCAGACACAACCCTCAAACCTTGCTCTTAAGGTGGGGTTCTAGTAACCCTTAATGGGAAGGGAACACTTGTCCTTTTTTGTACCTTTTGTGGAGAGGTCATCGGAGTATGTTAATCCAGTTTACAAGGTTTTGTGGATTTTGGAGAGGTGTGTCGGTCACTACAGTGTGTGGGTCAGTCTGTGGTAGTGAAGAAGGAGCTCAGTTTTCTGACAAATGCCTGTTTACCAGTCAGTCCACATTCCACCATTTCAACACTTAGTTGAAAGCTGTGGGCAGGAGAACATATTAGGCATTTCACTAGATGTAGACTGTGAGGCAAAGATACTGGAGAGACTGGATTTATGGTACTTTATTGTGACATTTGAGAACAAATCTGGTTTAGTAGGTCAGTGGCCAAATGTTTATGTCAGCTGACTATATGTGAAAAGAAATAGAGAATAATAAAATGAAACATTCTTTGTCTTACAGTATATTACACCATGCCAAGCACAGAGGGAATGGCTACTGAACACACACACACACATCCCATCATGCAGTTTCTGAAATGGCTATCCCTATGTTTCAAAAAGATTCTCTATTATTTAATATTTAAAAGTATCTCTATACAACCCATATGTTTTATAGTGAAAACGTATAACTTACACATGTCTCAGATTAGATTGGAGTGAACTAGGCTTCAGTTTACTGTGTATATTTGTGCGGAAGTTTGTCTTCTTCTTCCCACTGTGTCAAGTTGTAGATCTGTTATACTCAAAGTTGATGCTCAGTTTCTTCTAAACCCATCTTGTGCAGCTCTTATGTAAGAGAACTCAAAGTGACTATTTTTTCATTATAGGCACAGACAAAGTGATAGGAAACATGCACATAGTTTTCATTAGCTGATGGTATTATTTCATACCGTGTCAGTTGATGTATGCAAAACACACTGTGGAAATAAATTTTAAAGTTTAACTTCAAAGTAATGACTTTGATTTATTAGGGTGGCAGCTTCCCTGTTAGCTGCGTTGTGTCTCTGTTGCCTCTCTGCAAAATATTGACAGAAACAGAGATGGAGTTTCTTACATGTACTGAAGTAAATATTTCAGGGGAAAAACAAAACAAGCGGAATGCCACAACTGGACCCCATTATGGCTCTTGCTTACCATGTTTAGAGTTCAGGAAGGTCGCAAGGGTATGTAACACCCTTTCAGTCACCAACAGTGTGTTTGAGGTTTGGCACTTGTTCACACACACATGCACAAACGCGCGTGCACGCACACACACACACACACACACACACACACACACACACACACACACACACACACACACACACAGACATATGCAAGTGCTGTCTGAACATTATTATTGTTTTCCTGTTGGAAAGAAAAACAGAGGGAATGTAAACAAATGTGAAAGAGTGAAAGCAGAGGCACAATTGGCCAGAGAACAAGCCAAGTGAAGGAGAAAGGCCAGAGGAGGAGAGGTTGGAAAGAGGGCAACAAAACAAACTTTCCCATGGTGTCACAAAGCTGACAAAAGGTCATGAAAAGAAGACGAGGTCAAAGTTGAGAGTATTACCTTAATACATTCTGCTTTCTGGTTTCAGAGTTCAGCTGTGGCACTAGATCACACTTTCTATCCCGACCACACTGAGTGTAACAAAACAGCTGAAGTCAAGTTCCACTTTGACTCAGCAGCTGTTTTTAAAAAAAGAAACCACTCTTTCATACTGTATTATTGCTCAGACTTCATGGGAACATATGATCCAATTGCATTCCCTTTCATCTAATTACAATACTACCCCTACAGGCAGAGTGTAGTCATTGCAGTCAAATAATAAATCCCTAGCACAGCTTATGTTTCAAATGATAAATACAATGTGCAATGTGTAGCACAGTGGTTTCCAGTCATAATTCTTTATGTTCTTTCCTCATGGAAACAAAGTTTAAAATCGGAAATTCACATCAGCAGATTGCACTGAACCGTACTGGCACACTCCACTACAGCTCGCCCAGCATAACTCCTCACCACATGTGTGTGCGTGTGTGTGTGTGTGTGTGTGTGTGTGTGTGTGTGTGTGTGTGTGTGTGTGTGTGTGTGTGTGTGTGTGTGTGTGTGTGTGTATGTTGTATACAGCCATATGACTATTTAATGACAACCACAGGATTTCTTATTGTTCATTGTTAGCATATGGTACTAGCATGTATGCCTTGCTCAGGCAGTGCTGTAAGACAACGCTGGGCTAGAGGCCAGGGTGTTGGAAAAGACCATTGCCCAAGTCCCTCAAACCTCCACAGGACCTGGAGAGTTAACCCCTCCCTATTTAAGCAGGGTCAGATAAAGGTTTGAAAGCAGAACTTAGACATGTAGACAAACTAAAGGTGCTGCATCACTGGCTAGAAGAGGTGAGAATAGGATTTATATGTCCCTGATGGGGGTTAACAGTGGGTTTACTAAATCCCACACTGCTTGTAAGGTTAAACACAGAGATTTCCTGTGTGTGTGCGTGCGTGTGTGCGTGCATTCCTCTGTGTGTAAGTGTGTGTGTGTGTGTGTGTGTGTGTGTGTGTGTGTGTGTGTGTGTGTGTGTGTGTGTGTGTGTGTGTGTGTGTGTGTGTGTGTGTGTGTGTGTCTGTGTGTGTGTGTGTGCAGTCTTTACCTGTGACAGTGTCCAGCAGGCGAAACCAAATATCCCCACAAACATAATAATTTCACACTTTAGTAAAAAATTTACCAAGTGAACAAATCATGTTTCCCAACTTTCTTCCTTCTGATTACCAACATTAATATTAGGCTTGGTATTAGGTGAAAGCGAATTCGGCATTAAATAACTATGTCAACACAATATAGAAAAATCTAAACAAAAAAGTGTGTGTTTGTGTGTGTGTGTGTGTGTGTGTGTGTGTGTGTGTGTGTGTGTGTGTGTGTGTGTGTGTGTGTGTGTGTGTGTGTTGTATGTTAGGTCACAATATTTTTGAAAACATTATTAAATCGATTGCTAAATATACTTTTTAATACATCATTTATGTACCTGAGGAAGCACAAAGTGTTATATAAAGACTATTATTATTATTATTATTATTATTATTATTATTATTATTATTATTATTATTATTATTATTATTATTATTGCCCTTAACCTTAACCATCTGCATGATGCAAAAACAGAGGACAAAAAAAGTCTCAGCTTTCAAGCACTAAAGCACTGCACTGAGAAACCTCCCCTGAGATTTAGAATGTTTTTTTAAAACTAGGTTAGGAGAGAGGCATGCAGTTGGCCTTGAGGTGTGAGCAGGCAGTGAGAGAGAGTTGCTGTTCAAGGTAATACGAGTAATTGAGTGTGTTTAGGGTCAGTCTGATTCTGCTGACCCGAGTCCGCACCCCTTCCCTGACCTCACCACCATATTTCACAACCTTTAAGTGAACGTCTCTCCAGGCCAGGAAGGTTTCCACGGTACCTTCCAAGAACACCTGACCCACACAATTTCTTTCCTTTGCTTTTGTATCCTGACTGCATGAAATAAAAATGTCTGTAAATTCACTTGGAAATTATTCTTTGTTGAATTTTTCTCTCACCATTCTATATTTCATACTTTCTGTCTCTGTGTGTGCCTGGGTGGCTTTGCTTTTAAGCCTTGATCTGTAGCCTAAGTCACTGCAGTCATGACATCAGAGGTCACTGTTGTCACAGGCATCATCGATTACGTCATCAAGGCGAGACAATGCCTTGTCCTTATAATCAGCTCTCATCATGGAGAATGTCAATTTAGATTTTCATACCCTATGAACATAATGTTTAAAAGCTCCACTAAATGTCAATGATTTAAAGTTCAAATCATTTTTGTGTCTCAAGGTCCTCCTAAAGTATGACAACTGCACAAGTGACATCATGGATCACAGTACTTTTTTAACCCTAACCCTAAATTTTAACACCTTGTCACAGCAATTAATTACCTAATTTGACAACTGTGACCATTATGAACATTATCATGTTCAAATTCTCCACCCTTTGGGTTTTCACTTATGATGTCTGAATCACGAATGAGTGTTTGACATATTTCTTTGGAATCCTGTACCACATAAACCGAGATGAAATTTAACCATGACTATATTTATTTCCTTATTGTATACTCAACATATGATTAATGGTTTTTAGATGAAAATGAAAGGATGAAGGAGCTTTTAGGCAAAAATACAGCAAGTCTAACTCTAACCACAGGCCTTAACCATGTGTTTATTTTAACTGTACTTAAGTTCTGGAAATTTTGCAAATGCTAAAGAGGTTCCTGATAGTTGCATAGTAAAGCCGTTTCGGAATGGTTACAGTAAAATAAGAGTCATTCCTGCAAAAGTAGCTATAATGAGACACCATTTGTATTGACCCTGTAAAAAACATATGTGCAAATTATGAGTGACTATAGTAATATGAAAGAGGGAAATCTATGTAGTGTACAGACATGTGTAGTGATGTGTACAGACATGTTGATTTTAACTGGTGCATTACAGAAAAGCACAGGAGCGCTGTTCAGGATTTGGCAATACTGTACCAATGTAACACTGGAGACTGCTTTAAGACTAACCCCTAAAATTTCAGCAAAATGCAGCAAGGACTTTATTGATTTATTTTTTATAGACGTTTTAAGAGTTTAATATTTTAGCCAATCAAATTATCTCACTTTACTTCATTTATTATCCTCGAACAGAGACGTGTGAAACTCTCATCTGAAGCTGGCAGCACTGAGCTAATACACACTATTTGTGCATCAATTACTGTTTTAGGAGACGAAAGGTTAACACTCACTGGACATAGGGTTTTTAATTTGCCCCGCCACTCATGGGTGTGGGTGGGAGTGTTTTTGAGCAAGAAACGTTCATTGGACGGTTCCAATCTTCTCTTCGCTTTCACGTATGTCTTTTCCTTTTCATGACTGGTACTGTTGACCTCTTAAAGGGGCTCAGATTTAAACGTAACCCTGCCAGTTGAAGGCTCTTGAACCGTGCTCTAGGTGTAATTTTGAATTACTGTAAATAAACTGTAAGAATAGTTCTATTTAATTATTTATATTCATTTCTGAAATTTGTTTATATGTCTAGCTAGCTAATTCTAGCTAGGGATGAAATAGCAGACAATGCTAATGTGACCGTCATTTTTAAAAAAAAGATTTCTGAAGCTAATTCTTTTGACCAGAAGAACCTGTCAAGAATTAAATCTAAAAGTCAGATAAATGGAAACTTCTGGATTGGTACAATAACATTAGTCTTAATGTCTTTTCACACTGAGCTTAACTCCTGATAGAGGAACGTTTAACACTTATTAGCAATTATCACCGCTTCTTACCCAGGGTTATGAAGCCCTAGCATGGCTTGCAGGGTTTCCCTTAGATTGCGGTGTCAAACATGTGTAAAGCGTGACTTATATTACTTGAAAAACCAGATATAGCAACCTTTACATACCTGGGACTGTGGCGTCAGTCAGCAAAACACTCAACAACAAAGAAGTATGCGCCATAGGGGAAAGAAGAAGGATATCAACAAACACTTATCAAAGAACTTTAACCCAGGGTTTTGATTGTTAATCCCAGATAAGTTTGAGCAATGTGAAACAAGATAACCAAAGATTCTGTTTTACCCAAAGTTTACAATGATCCAAGTTTAACTCTTCCATGTGTGAAAAGCCCTAATGTTACATAATCTATGTGTGTATATCCACAAAATTGATATAAAAATTCAACCAAGGCAATCATATCAGAATTTTTTCCACAATCAACGTGAATTTACAATGTAAAATTGATTGAAAAATATTCAGAAACATTTTTGGGAAAATAATTACAACAATTAAAAAAACTGAGTTGTGGCCATGTTCAGACTGTCATCAATAAAGCTAGGATTAACCCTAAATAAACATTAATCCCAAATGTAGCAGGAAAAAAAGAGAGACACCATACGCTGAAAATCATATCGTCCTTTTTTTTTTGTATGAAATATTTAATATTGGAAAAGCCATGTTTACCATTTGCTATTGGAAAATAACATGTTTTGCTCCTCTTTCCTTTTCTTCTCGTATGTGTGTCTGGTATTAATTTTAGGAGCATTTGACAGTAATTTTGTTTTTATTTGAACAACGCTATGTTGAAATGATTTTTTTAATATTACAAAGTGTAAGGTGAAACACAGGTTCAAAGCTCATCATTCAACAGCAATACGAGAAAAAATTGTTTACATTTTCAGGAGTGTCGGTGAAGTATAACTGAACATAATCCAGAAGTCTGTGTATACAAATATGCAGATATGCTTGTATGGAATATGAATTCTCTTCCTCTCTCTTCCCTCTGTTCTCTCTACCCCTCCCGTGCTCTCCTAGTCCCTAGTTGCTTCTCAGTTCTGAGAAATCCCTCCTCTCGGCTCTGCCTCACAGTGGCTTGACTGGATGTAAACCCCCTTAGGGCTCAGAGAGACATGAATAAACCAAACCAGCACCACCACCAAATTACTTACAGATCAGCTCAGAATTCTTCACAAATCTTTCCTTCTGTCTCTCCCCTCTTTCTCTCAGTGCTCTCAATTTATTCCTGACTGTGTTGTCTATGGACTACACAATATTTAATATTGATGCAAAATCTAACTGCAGACTTTAAAGAACTACAATAGGCGTTAGACCAACATTTGGTTCCCACTCTCTGATAGAGATGGCATATCTTACCATGCAATAGCAGTCTCCCTGTCCAGGCTTGCTTCCAGTCATAGACCTTCATGAAGACATGGAGACATGATGCACATCTTGCATCAGTTTGAGAAACATCAGATTGGAAAACGTCCAAGACGTTTGCTGATCCATTGTGCTTGGGACATGGGCAGATAATATATTTATTTATCTGGTAATTGAAAACATGCAAACAGGATATAAAGCTTTGGAAGCTCTTTTTTTGTGAAACATCTGCTGCAACTGGTAGTTAGTGTAGGATTGGGGTAGAGATGGGAACCGGTTATAGCCTCCACTTCATAAAAATATTTGTCAGATGAGCACAAAGAGATTATGTAGAGAGACTTAAGTTAATGATTAGTTTACTACATTTAGGAATATGCAGTCCTGGACACCAAGGCCAATTATTTTTTTTTTGCTATACACTCAAGACATTTGTATTTAGGATCAAAGGATGAATATGACAGATTTCCTGATATTTACATTTAAAAATGTTAAAAAGCTTAAAACATGGCGGTTTGACCCAACCTATTTTTCAAGGGACCACAAATATTGGAACATATTTTTTGCCCAAGTGTATGCTGCTATTGATTAAACCTTCTGTTTGGTTTTGTAATATTGCATTTCCTGATTGTTAGAAAGAGACATCTAAGCATTTAAGCTCTTTCCTTGAGTTATTACAGAGTTCAAATACGTGTATATCTGGCAGTTATGTTTATATACATTTGCACGCAAAAGACAGGGCAGAAAATGACTGATGAGTGAAGGTCAGGGGCTACTGGAGCTTTTCTGCGTTTTGTTTCAATGAACGGAAAAATCTGTCCCATATTAAGCTGACAGAAGGATGCAGAAATTATATTTATATCTTTTAATTTACATCTTTTGCATCTATATATCCATATATACTGAATAAAAAAATTTTATTATTTTGTTAGCAGACATACATTTTTAAATAGGTGACTATCATTCAAAATACATCTGTGAATGACCTCAGGGATTTAAATGTTTTCATTTGCTCTCTATTACACAAATAGTTAGCACAATGTTGACTAATAAAGCCATCTAATAACAAAAAAGAAAACTTAATGGTAACAGTTCGAGTAGTATAATACTAAAGCTGTCATGTCCACACATATGCCTGCAGTGGAAAAGTTCACTGTCACATCACATTTGACATGCCGCTTGTATTTTATTATTAATGTTCTACTTATATGTCATGAGACATTTCTGATCTTTTTTCTGCAGTGGAAATAGGTGATGTAATGTGTGTGTGTACGTGTGTGTGTGTGTGTGTGTGTGTGTGTGTGTGTGTGTGTGTGTGTGTGTGTGTGTGTGTGTGTGTGTGTGTGTGTGTGTGTGTGTGTGTGTGTGTGTTAGTGCAAAGAGCAGAAGGAGGTCATGTGTTATGCAGTGGAAAACAAAACAGTTATCACAGACAGCAGGAAAAGCCCTGCAACAAGTTATACAGAGGACATACCTTATTCAGGTAGCTCCCTGCTAGCTGTACATTCATTGTTATAATATATTGTAATATTTAAAAACAAATGCCATATGATAAATGTTTATACACAGTATTGAGTGTAGTTTTCCAGAATGGATCTTAAGTTACATTATGCAATGTTCTATTTAAGTATAGTCATGAGTATTAATAAACCGGTTCACTGACAATGAGCACAATACACTAATGAACTAATATGGTTTAGAACTTTGTGTGTAAAATGGGTGTTTCCATGATAGTGTGTGTCCATGATGATCTTGGAGTCACCTTGATATAGTATTACGGTGTAAGCAAGTAATATTATTTGAATGTGGATTTTAATAGGTTTTAAATTTGATAGAATTATTCTATACTATTGTGTATATTAAGTCTTTATTTAGTGCTATATTTATCTTCATAGTGTACACTACATTATTTTAATGTTCACAACCTCTAACCTACAAAAAAAATCAGTTAACCCGTTGCAGTGCAAGCACATCTCAATTCTGCTTGTTGTGTGTACAACATCTCACAATGACAAGAATCGATTTACAAAAAATAATTTATGTTAATATAAATTAGATTTCCAGTGTGGGATTATAATAATTACATTATATTATATTAACTGAATGCAGTGAACACATGTAATCTGTATTCTTTCAAATATTGCAACAGTACATTTTTAACAGTCCAAGACCATAGCATGGAGCTTTTCACATGTTTCTACAATGTAGTGACCCTATAAAAGATCACAGATGAACAAAAGAGACACAGATGAGTTCAGTTGAGTATTCAATATGTCTCCTTCTGTCACTGTCTGGATCATATGGATCCAATCCTGCTGGTTGTCTTTTTTTTTTTTTTTTTAGTGGAAGGCTACAAGCTATTGAGTGTGCGTGCATCACTAGACAGGATCAGTGAAGGTGGAAGCTACACAGAGGTGAAGGAGAGTTCCTGTAGTGACCCTTGGGAGGTCTCCAGTATCAGGAGCCCAGCAAAGATCAAGAGCACTTTCTCAGGTTAACACACACACCCCCCCCCCTTACTTCCTCCTAGTCCTCCTTTTCTTCCTTGCCTGTTCTTCACTTCTTCCTCTTTACAAAAGCCCCCTTGGCTGTCTGGTCTGCCTGGCAGCTCCCTGCAGATCCATACTGGTGTTTCGTATGCACCCAAATATGAAACCAATTACAGGATTTACTGTAGATTGAAGTTTACTGAATGGAATTACTGAGCTGGGTTTTCTACTTTGCCATTTCCTCCCATATACTTGCTTCCCTCAATCTGTTATTATTCTTTTACATTACAGTTTCTTTTCAGCCTCCCTTCTTTTTCTTTGCCATCCTTTCCCATCTTTTCTACTGTTGTTATTTTTCTTCTTCCACCTCCCATCCTACTGTCTTCTCATCTTTCAGTTTACAATATGTAGACCCAGCACTCGTTTCACTCCCTCATCTCAACAATAGTTTTGCTCCCTCTCACAACCACAGAATATTTCATAACTTCATTGGGGAGCTTAAATATAAAACATGTGTTTCCAGTACAGAGAGACACCTGCCAGCAAAGGAGGCAACCACATTAATGAAAACTTAATTCAGCCAAGGCTTTAGTGCTGCCTTTAAAACTGTATTAATCAATCAGATTTCATAAGCCCAGGAGAGTTTATTTTTAACAATCAGGACCACTTTTAAAGCCAAAGGCCTGGAATGAGTCATCAGATTGCTTTTCGAGAGAGCAGACAAGGCTAGATTCCAGACTTGTTGGCGATTCACTTTGAATGTCCCATAGCTGGACTGTTTGAAGTCTCTTTTAATCACAGTTTCTTAAACACAGGACCTGATAAGCACATAATGGCTGGAGTTTATTCTTAATTTAAGGAGGTTGGTTGTTTTTGTTCTATTATTTTAAAATCAGTAACAGTTTCAAGATTTTTTGTTTGGCCTGGATGGATTGTTAGTTCTGATGGATTTTTTTCTTTTTTTTCTTTTTTTGATCGAAACAAATCTTTCACTAGTGTAATATAGAAATGCCTTTAGAATATCACATATCATTGGTTAATTACAAATAATAGACACATGCTACCAGAGTGATTATTAAGAGCTGCAGATGATTTGCTGATTATTCCCTGATCCCAAATTGAAATTATTTCACTTTCTCGCACATTTTTCACTCGCTCGCAGATTTTTACATCATTTTTAATCCAATATAATGTTTTTTTTTCTTTGAATTAAAATTCGATTTGGGATTGTCTTTATCTTGAGTGTCCATGTACCATGGCGTTTATGTGATTGTTTTCACATCCTGAAGGGGGACAAGCTTAAAACAAACTAAAATTTGCTTTTGAAAAGGGAACATTAATGTAAAATGTTACAGTGTTTATGTTGATTTGGATGAACACAGCTTCAGCCAGATTATGAACGATTCATTAGAAAAGGAAAATACCGGAGATGAAAAACTAATTAGCTTAGCATGTTTCCAGAGCTGTGGGGAGAGAATATGAAAACACAAGCAAGGGAAAGTTTGGCTGCCCCTCTGCACCAGTTTAGATTAGTGACACCTACTCAGTGTTTGTCCAGAAACATGTCTGAACTCGAAGGTCATTACATATTTTTTTCCCATTATTCTGGGAATTCGGTCTCTTGTTGATAGCAAATTTTTGTGTATCCAGTCATTAATTTGAGGCTGTGAGGAAGCAGAAGAGGTATGAACATCTGATGTTTATTTAGTGTAAATCTTTTCCAGAAATCCTTGCTGATTTTGGTCTGGACTGTGACCTGACTTGATGCTACTAGACATGAACTTTTGAACCAAGAGTAGCAGCTTCATTGCAGCTAATTGAGTTGTATATGAACAAGTGTTTCTCTCACAGAAAGGAGGTGAAAGAAAAAGTAAGTAGTTTCTATACTGTGCTTAATGTTCTGAATTACATTTTATATTTTTAATGTACAGTTAATACTATAAGTCATGGAATAGCAAACAAATTTAAATCTCTGGGCTGAAAGAGTAAAATTCTTCTGATGAGTGAGGGATGGGGGTTGGGGGGATGCAGATGAAGAAGGTACAGTATACAAGTTCACTCAAAAAAGAAAAAAGACAAACTTCTGTTGAAAATGTTTGCTGATGTGAGTGAGAGGGGTGTATATGTGTGTGTGTGTGTGTGTGTGTGTGTGTGTGTGTGTGTGTGTGTGTGTGTGTGTGTGTGTGTGTGTGTGTGTGTGTGTGTGTGTGTGTGTGTGTGTGTGTGTGTGTGTGTGTGTGGGTGTGTGTGTGTGTGTGTGTGAGAGAGAGAGAGAGAGAGAGAGAGAGAGAGAGAGAGAGAGAGAGAGAGAGAGAGAGAGAGAGAGAGAGAGAGAGAGAGATAGGGGACTAATGGAGATGGAGAGTAAAGCCACTAAGCCTTTTTGTGTCATCATTTTACAATTGGCTCAATACTATTTTACATTTTTATTGTTAATGAGGTGAAGATATTGGCCATCTATTGAGAGTGTGATTTCTGGTGCAAGTTTCATGCTAATTTGAGACAGAAAGCTCAAGCAGCTGTATCAACTCATTTTATATTTGAGCAAATCCTATGAAACTTAGATCTTAAGGAGTCTATCCTAACCAATAGGGTGAGGAGTAGAATTTTGAAGGCCCTAAGCAAGACTTGAATAGGAATTTTCTCTTTGTATCTTCTTCAGAAAGTGGCAGAATAAGCAACTGTATCTCGAAGGTATATATATATATACAGGATAAAGCAGCAAGTTTACCAGCTGCAGCACTTCCCTGTTCACATGCAATATATAATACTTGTTGTATGAAAACTCTTGTAAGGGTATGACCTCACTAAGAGAGCAAGGTGCAGAGGGAGAAGAGAAGAAAACAAAGCACTAAGCCTTGCCAGACTCCTGTCTAAATCAAACCAACAACTATGTTGTGTCACAAATTCCAAAACTCATTTTGGTGAACAAGAGAAGGGTAAAGGAGAATGAGACTTGATGACACTTTGATCCAGAGACATGAAGCTTCTCAGCAACAGCTACTGGTTAGGATCTTTAAAGTTGTTCTTGGTAACATAGAGAGCCAACTGACTGTATATATCAGTTCAGAATTGTAACAGAAGAGAGCAGCTTGATAGGGATGTGCATGAAGTTAAGATTTCATCCACTTTCTCTTAATTCTCTAGGATTGCTGCTCTACACATCTAAGAGCCAAAAAAGTCTTGATAGGTTTGGAAGATAAAAGATCAACGAAGTCAGTGGATGAAGTAGTGTTGTTGGGTGTCTCGGTGTAGAAGGGTTGTTATGATGCTGTATGGGAGATCATTTGATGGAGATCAGTTGGAGGTTTTGGAAAGTGGGGAAGAGATATCAATAGTTGTTGTCATGCAGTGCAGAGAGGATGAGTGTGAAGTAAACAAACTGGTCATCTGGAAGGTGGAGTTGGGTAATGTCGATGTTTACAGCTGGAGAGCTGGCTAAAGACCAGGTACAGGACATTTACTCCCTTATATGTCGGAGTGTTGCTGTTGAATGTCAGGTTAAAATATGAAAAAGAGAGACAAGGCAGGAAGACTGGAGCTTGTCAGAAGGGAAGTTAAAGTCCCCAAGGCGAGTGAGAGAGGTGACATCAGTACGAAAGGTACTTTCCTACTGGAGGATGTTTGACAGTGACGTTTCCAAGGGAGGGCAAAAGATAACAATAATGTGAATTGACTGAAGAGATGATGATACTAACAGTTAAAAGGATCAGAAGAAACGGGATGAGACAATGCAAGAGGTGTGATGCACCATCTCTGAGACATAAGCAAAGCCGTACCACCGCCCTGTGTGAGTGAAAGCATAAGCAGAAGACAGAGCAGCCAGTGTACTGGGCCTCTTGAAATAGAAGAGTTCAATCTAGAACCCTTAAGCCCTTTAGTTTATTCCACTGAGGAAACATTTTAATTTTCTGTGTAACATTATACAACATGAGTGTTTGTTGTTTAGAAACAGTTAGCAAGGCATATTGATTAGGTTTTTCCCCTATGAATTTAGTTATTTCTATGGCCCTGTGATGATGTGTCTATTTGCATTAAAAAAACTGCAAAGCAACATGTTCACCATGTACTTAACAAATAGGAAAAATAATTCATTGTAAGTAGTAGTGTGATTTCTCTCCTCAATATTTGACTGGAGTTTTGTGTCCAAGTCTTTCCTGGTGAGTGTTTATGAATCATGTAGTTGGTTTCCAACTATTAATCCCAAAAACGATCCCAGATTGAATCATTTTTTAAGAGGCAGACCACAGGCGATTAACAGAACTCTGCTTCCTTTCCTCTGAAAGTTTTTTTTTCATAAACAACATTGAATACATATACACATACATGAACACACACACCCGAACATACAGAAACACACACACTTACAGTCTCAAGCCCGATCACTGTCAAAATACAATCAGGAGTAAGAGGCTGTGCACAGTCTGCCAGATCTGAAGCACAATGGGAGGATTGTGAATTTAGAGAGAAAAGAAAGTGAAGCAGAAAGGGATCATTTTTATCGTTGTCTAAGGAGCATGTTGAAACTGTTAGTGTGCTGTATATGTATATCAACACTACTCTTTCAGTTTATGCACATATAAAGAAGATTCAGAACTTCAGACCTGTGAAACAGCTGAGTAATATCCAGTAAGAGCATTGTGTAAATCGGTTCATTTTCTATACTGGTTTAGAATATTGCTGGTCAATGCATCATTACACAAGATGTTCTTCACTACTTATGGAATCACATTTACTTTAATAGTACTTCCTCAGGGAATAGTCATAGTTCAGACTTGGTTCAAACATGGATTCACATCTTAACGTCTTGTCAACACTCTCATCTGCCTGTACAGCTGAAGGCTTAAAGCCCACCTCAGCTTGTAGAAATTACTTCCAGACAGAAAATGTGCATTGCTAAAGATTTGTGTTGATGCATGTTCCAATATTAGAACTTTTTTGCCAAACCAAACATGCCTATATCACTGGTGCCCTGATGAACAACTGCAAAATTGGGAAATTATAGATATTCTATAAATGGACTCTCATTTACAAATAAAAGAAAAGGGATTTCAGCATTAAAATCCAACAGTTCAGCAATTCATGTTTTGTATTAAATAGTATAAATGATTACATCCATTTTAAGTTCATTTGTTTTGCTGTTTTGTTGGAGCCAGCTCTTTTTAAGATTAAACCGTATCTGAGATTTTATTATGTTGCTTTATTGCCTTAAGTAAAACAACATTTGTTAGATGTATTTGTTCTTTAAACTCTGATAGTTTGACACAAAAAAATCGACTTATTTTTGGACTAATCTCCCCTACACAATACACCACTCTTTGCCTGTATCTCATTTCAACTGATACATCCATGAATAACAAAACACTACATTATTTCCTCATCATAGCTCTGCACTTAAAAACGTGAGCCTAGCATGCCCAAGGATCTCTATATCTTCTCAATGAAACCTTTGTGTGCCTAATTGAGGAAAATTGGCAAAATGTCTGCAGCAGAAATACAAACATTTGAAACCTTCTCAAGAATGTTGTGGAGATGAGGGACTTGCTGGCTCTGAGAGGTCGAGGTCCAACAGGGACTGTGGCTCCCTTATTGAGCGTTTTCCTCAGAGAACAATGAAAGAATCCAATCACCCTTAACACATCTCCACGTTGTCCAAATATCTGCTCCCAGGCACACTGCGGTCGGAAATCAGAATTCCTGGCTTGGAGGTGGAGGTTTGTGGGGGTTGGAAGCTGAAAGGAGTCCATTGTTCTTTATATGAGCTGATAAGAGGAATAGCGCAAGTGGAGTCACTGAGGAAAACTGAATAATGAGACTGATGCAGAGATCGTTGATTGGGTATAAAAGTTGTCTTTGATGAATAGATTATATATATACTATATACTGATATATCTCAGTCCTCACCTTACCACTGGTATATATACTAAGCAACAAGTGAAAATTTAGTCCTCATGTGTTCCAAGCATGAAAAATGGGCAAGCATAAAGATCTGAGTGACTGACAATGGCCAAAATTTGATGGCTTGACATTGAGCTCAGCGCAACTCCAAAAAAGCAGCTTTTGTGAACATGAACTAGCAACAGTGTCATGGGCTCCCAACACTCACTGATTCTCCTGGGGAGTTAAAGCTAGCCCATATAGTCCAATCCCACAGAAGACTAGCATTGTAGCATACATACTATACAACACGTGTCAGTACACACAGTGCAACACAGCTAGCTGTGTAGCTGCAGACTGTTCAGAATTTTCATGCTGATCCCTGACCACCACCAAATGCATCTGTGATGAGCAAGTGAGCATCAGAACTGGACCATGGTGCAATGAAAAAGGTGATCACATTTCTTTTACCTAATGGGGATGGCCAGGTGCATGTGCAATGATTATCTGGGGAAGTGATGGCACCATGATGCACTATAAGAAGAAGGCAAGCCAGTGGACGGAGTATGATGCTCTGAGCATTGTTCTACTGAGAAACTCTGGATCCTATTGATGTTACTTTAACACTTACAAACTATTCAGTCATTGCTGCAGATATACCATTTCATGCAAGGATGTTCCCTAATGCTCTTTGCCACACTGCAAAAATTGTTCAGGAATAGATCTGAGGAACATGACAATAGTGTTGATTTGGAATCTGATTTAAACAAATGTTTTAAACTCATGGTATCTTAAGTATGTAACCTAGTGAACCAGCATTAATTTATTCAATGATAGAGATTTAAGCACTTATATACGTCGCTCTGGATAAGGTAAATTTATCATTTGTGGAATGCCCCACCTTGAAACATAGAGGACTTTACATTTTTACATCTACACTTTACATTATTTAGCAGACACCCTTATACAGAATGACTTAGATTTTATTTAAATTTATACAGCTGAGCAATTAAGGTTAAGAGACCCAGAAGTGGCAGCTTGGTAGATCTAGAATTCAAACTCATGACCTTCCGGTCAATAGTCTATCACTTCAACCACTGAGCTACCACATCCCCCGAGCTACCGCATCCATGTGTGTGCCCAATGTTTTCTTCTTGTTTTGTACATTCAAGGGTGCATCCAAGTTTTGTACATCCAACATCCAAGTGTGAAAATTGTTCTGCACAGAACATTTCTTCTCTGTTTTGTGTCCTCTGCCAGTATCAGCAGAAATTATATTATATTATAATAGATGATTCTATTATAATCACCATCATCATTGATCTGATTGAAATCTGAGACTTAGAACACAACTTCCAACTGTTTCCACTTTCTTTTGCCAAAGCCTTCCTGTTAGTCCTTGGCCCCTTGAGGTCATTATCACTCCCCCAGGCCCACCTATTTTTTGACTACTTATACGCCTACAATAGTCATACTTTACACAGGAGATCAATCATCAGTTCTCAAATTCGTATAGCTAACATGTGGTTTAGGTTATGTCCTCTATCACTTCATCATTATCCAGTAAAGTTTAATAAAGCAATACAGGAATTACATTAAGTAGTATAATATTGATTGATATAATTTACAAGAAATGCTAATATCACCATTTCCATTCACATACTACTGTATTTGTATAACCTTTACATAACTAAGTAGCCTGTAGTACGCTCTGTACAGAGAAAAAAGAGAGAATGTCAACAAATTGTGGCTGTGTGGGTGTATTTCCAAACATGTCTGTGTACCAATTCGGATGCGAACGTGCCAGTCGGCACATCTTGCTTCTATTGGATTTGGCTGTTGTGTGCTGAACTGTGCTCTATGGCTGTTCCCTGCACCGCTCCACTTGAAAGAGAGAGGAAGTCGGTGTTTGTGTGTGCCTGCAGTGACGATTAAACAGATCATTATGGAGGAAATATGATGTCATTCAACTGCAGACAGTCTATATGCTGAAAAATGTACCTTCATGTGCATGAATGACCCTGGTTCATCAATATGACAAAGCATGAAAGAAAGCAATGCAATATAATTAATCACTTCTTTCCTTGTCAAAAAACAAGCATTAACCGAAGGCAAGGTTTTACCACAGATCATCAAAAGAGTGTTCTGTGGTCTTTCGCTTAATGTGGGACAATGACAAATAACTGTGGTTGACAAATGAAATGTGTTTAATCATAATCAAAAACTTGTGTTACATGCTGAAAAAACTTCTCAGAAGAACCTCATTCTTCCGCTGATGCAGCAGATTTCTTGTTTTCGAAATAAGTTGTATATTTGTGTGTTGTTTTTTGTTTTGTTTTGTTTTTTTAAAAAGTAATATTAATCATTGTTTGGGGATGTTGTAGCCTAGTGGTTAAGGTGTTGGACTACTGACCAGAAGGTCATGAGTTCAAATCCCAGGTCCACCAAGATGCCACTGCTGGGCCCCTGAGCAAGCCCTTAACCCTCAATTGCTCAGTAGTATAAATTGTAAGTCACTCTGGATAAGGATGTCGGCTAAATAATGTCAATTGTCTTTACTTTCCTTTACAGGGCACAATGCATGTACGCATTCACATTCATACAGTCATTCACGGCTGCAGGCTGTTTAGAGTATCTTACTGGCATGTTTTTTTTATCGTGGGGGGAAACCCAAGTGGACACAGAGAGATGTGAAACTCCACACAGACAGTAACCCAACCCAAACTTAGAACTGACCCAGGGACCCAGGATCAGATGCAGCAACACTACCCGCTATTCTGTTGTGCCACCCAACATGAGTTACACCAGCAAATAAAAGTCACATGTAGTGGCTTTTCACATTATAGTTTATTACAGGGGTTTATAAAATTGCCAAGTACATTTAAGGAACCATTGTAACAAAAAGGAAGATAAAACATTCATTTTTAAACTAAGTGAAATGTGGATTTGTAAAAAGAAAATAAAATATTATGTACAGACAAACTCAATAATCAACATGTAGTCGCATGGCACTCAATATAAACATACCCCACAAGTGCTTCTGTGTTTATTAATATTAACTAAATGCAATGATGGTAATAATGATAAAAGAATAATTAAAATAACATAAAACCATATTAACATTTAAACACTGTTTACAATATAACTGCCATTCATGTCATTCTAAATATAACAATATTTACCAACAAACTTTATTTATACTAGAACTCTATTCTGAAATATAACAAAAATACAGCTTAAAATAATATTTATTACAATAATATTAATAGTAATAATGTTACAATATTAGACAATGCAATGATTTCGCAATCGCTATTTGGCTACACAATCATCATTTGCATGTGGAACAGGCAAACCTCACTTGCACACTATTGTAGCTATCTACTTCCTGTTAGAAAGCGGTACATTTGAAGCAGCAGGTTTTTTTTTTTTCATTTCATTCAATCATTATTAATAGAAAGATCAGTGGCATGTTTTATCAAAAAATGCATGACTGTGTGAAAGAAGTGATAAAGGTCTTCCATAGGGTTTTTTCCCACCAAAGGTCCTAGTGCCCCCATTTTTTTTTTAATCTCACTGCAAGTCACTCACATAAATAGTTTGTGTGAAGTGGCATTGAAGTTTCCATTTGCCAAAAAAAACAACACTAATGATCGGCAAATCTGTTTTCTTCGTCAAATGACCTTTTTTTCCATTTGCATCATAGTGTTGCAAGGTGGAGCAGCAGGAAAAAGAACAGTCCCTCTCAGCAGAGGCCAGACAGTGCTCTGCTCCGACACGCTAATTACATCCTGACTCTCAAGCAGCAAATATGGTGGCCTGCAAACTGTGTGTACTGTAGTGATCGTTTCTGAATATACACTTTGCAGTATGAATGTTCTCTGTCCCCAGCTTGTTTCGAGAGTCTCATGTTTTTTCAGACACACATACACCTGATGCAAACTGACATCCCGGAGACAACACAGAGAATTCAACAATGACATCAATGAAAAAAAAAACACAAAACACTTATAACAACACACAGGTTGAGCATTTTTTTACTTTCTATCTTTCTCTCTTTCTCATTGTTTCAGACAGACAAACATACGCACACACGCTGAAGTAATAATATGATAATAAATTGTCACTTATGTGCAGGTACAGAAACAACGTAGTATTGGGTTAGTCTACACAGTCCTCCTATTCTACTTACACACCTGAGTAATTACACCCTCCTCATATTCGTTCTAGCTTACACTGTTTTCTACATTCCTAAATGCCTGAAGCCACCCCAGCCCTCCAGATAGGCACACATACATATATGACCAAAACCACATGTACATGTAGATAAGTATTTGTTTAACAGACATACAAAAATGAAAACAAACAACACACACAAACCCTGAAAGATACCCCTGTACTAGACCTCAAGCTATAATAAGAATGATTCTTCATGTCCTCGCTTCACTGTGAGCACACACTTGCCCATACCCTGTGATATCTACTTAGCTGGACACTAAATTACATCCCTCTTTCTTTTTAAAACTTCCAGTCGTAATTTTAACATTCGTTCATCCTGTGCCCTCCTTCTCACAGCATCACTTAATGGTCTTAGCATCACTTAATGGTCTTTGTATTATGTTTTTGTTTTGTTTTGTATTTTTTTTAATTATGCCTTTTACATTTTTATAGAAAAAGATAGACTGTACATTTTTGGCAAACAAAAATGACATCTTGTAACTGACAAAGAAGAGTGTCTCTTTCAACTCACTAGATTTTTGCCGCTGGAAAAATAACATTATCCGTAATTGTCTCTCTCATCCACTTCCTCCACCTTTCCCACTCACACAGCGGCACCAAGCATCTCATCTGTCTTGGACATTATCTGGTTCTGGTTGGAGTCTAGGCCAAAGAACTTGACTCGGAGGCCATCAGTAGGGTGGACCACAGGGACGGAGATCAGACGTGGGAACGTCCGCGTGGCCAGCTCAAAGCGGCTCCCCCCAGCCAGCTCTACAGCCAACAGCTTGAGGAAGAGTGTGGCCAGCTTTTTCCCCAGGCATGAGCGCACACCACCTCCAAACGGTAGGTAGTGAAAGCGGCCCTCACGATCCTCGCTGCGCTCTGCACTGAAGCGATCAGGGTCGAAGGCTGCCACGTCCTTAAAAACAGCTGATGTGTCATGAGTGTCTCGGATGCTGTACATAACACCCCAACCCTTAGGAATTTGTACACCCTGTGTATGATAGGCAGAGAAACAGCAAAAGAAAACACAATGAGCAGAAAATGTCAACATAATCTAAAACCTATGATCTAAAATTATTATTAGCTCGCTAACTTAGTTCAGTTTTTTAAATAATTGTAAAATACAAGCAACAGTTATTCTACAGTACTGCTGCTCTAAAGACAGCTCACTGCTGTTCATCAATGCTGCTCTGTTCTTAGTACATTTTTTTCTCTACAACTAGAGGCATTGAGCGAATGAGCAAATGTCAGTTTGTCTGCGTAGACAGTATCTTTCTGTCAAAACCTGCCATGTATATAAAACAGATGTTCTGTCTAGCTGCCTGGTTCTTTGCTCACACTGCCATGTGGTACTGTATAAAGTCAGTTTTTGACTGCCATCATTGTCGGTGATGTAACTGGTGATTTTTTTTTATTTTTTATTTTTGGCTTTGAGAGGTCATATTACAGCCAGTCAGAGGGTATTATTTTGAAGTGTGAAAATTTCAGCCATTTTTTGTCAGCTCTGGAATAGTAAAACTGTGAGTTGATTCGGTTTACAATTTGAAATTTTACTACGGTTTTGTGATTATATACTCTGTATGTAATTGACATACAGAGTACAAGGATATAATCACTGAATTAAGAGGCTCAGGAAATAATAAGGCTACAGTCCAATGTAACTGAGCTCTTGTTTTCTCTTAGCTCACACATCCAAGGTTTGCAAATTTGTGGGAATAAAGTTCCGCTAGATTAGCTTTAAATTAACGAACCACTATGGGGAGCAAAATCTTTATTCATACTGTATCTCGTATCTTTTCCATTCAAATGAATTAGCATTTTTTCCAGTTGAATGTAATTCTTGTTTTGTTTGACTGCATATATTGGACATTTCACAGCTGGATCAGCACTAAATGCTGACCACTGTACCTCTGATGACTAATTCACTTTAATTGACACATTTCTTACTTTGGCATATGTTGTACTGTAAAAGCTAATGTTGAAGTGTCTTGTATGTACAGATCTGTGATTTAATTTTAGGGGAGATATTTTATACAATCATATTTATTTACATAAATAATAATTTCGATAATTTAGACAATCTAAATTGTCTTGGCACACTGTTGTGCCAATAAAACAAATTTTCTGGTCTGAGTTATGGTGACTGCAAAGGCCTTAGCAAATGAAAATACACCATTTTCATATTCCTCAAATATGTCTCATGCCCTGTGGACAGTGTGGAGTGATCCTAGAAGATATTACTTCCATTATGAAAGAAATGTTTCATCCAATGCTATAGGAGAACATTTCAGAACTTTTTACTGATTTGAATTGAAGCTTCCCTCTTAAAGGGACAAGTGAACCCCAACCTTGTCAATTTTGTCAATCATTCTGAGCAGTTAACAGCGTGTCATGTCTGTAACTTACGTCAAGCTCGAAGGTCTGCATGGCAGTACGGTAGCCTCCTGACACTGGTGCATAGAGGCGCAACACCTCCTTGATGACGCAGTCAAGGTACTTGAGGCTGCAGATGCTGTCAAGCCGCAGTTCACCCTGGCACAAACAGCCATCATGCAGAAGGCCGCAGTTGCGCAGCTCCTCACGCAGCTTCTCCAACACTGCTGGGTGTCGCAGTAACTGCATGATCAGAGAGGTGCTGGCACTGGCCGTGGTGGCAAAGGCAGCAAAAATCATCTCAATGGTGCACTCCTGGAGACCAAAAAAATAGAGATGAGAGATGTCAACCACACAGACCTACAGGAAAATCTGTTGAACCACCAAAATTAGCACAGTAATTGGATTCTTAACTTCTCAAAATGAACATGGCCTACAGTGCAGCAATCCTGTGACCACAACTTTGGTGTGTTTTCCTGCTTTGTATGTTTTGTGGAGGAGAGAGGAAGCACATTAAACTCTTTGGCTTGGCAGCCATATTGCAGAGGTCAGGTTTTTACTTTAATTTGTGCAAATGGTACGACAGTGAGCTAGTGCTGACAGGCACGAGGGGATCCACCCATCTTTTCCTGTGTGAAAAGCAAGAAGCATGCCTCTCTAACCCATGCTGTTAACAAATTATTAAGAGCAAAGAAATCAACTGTTGGCTATCATTTGTGTCAGAGTATGGGAATCAAGGAGTGTATATTTGACCTCTCGTCTTTTGGCTTCTCTGAATACCCCTGTGCAGGTGTGGATTTTGTGGTTTCATATACATAAAAAGGTTATGTTTAAAATTACAGATGTATAGTTCCGCAAAGAGTAACTGTAAGTGTAATATCTTGAAAGTTTTTAAATGAACTGAAATAATAGAAATCCCTGTTTTAGAAGAACATCTGAGTGTGAGAAGAAGAATTTAAGGCAAAAAGAGTTTGAACAGCCATGTATGGCTCAGTGTTTGGCTCGGTGTAATTATTCTTAAAATCCGCCCTTTTCTATTCAAAGGGATTATATGTAAGTTTAATCTCAAGTTCTTCATGCTTAGTCACACAGTGGCTCCCAGGAAGAGGATAATGAAACAGCCTGCTTTAAACAAAGAGTATAGACAACATGTGCTCCATCTAAAACTGAGGATTAACAAGGAGTGGTAAGAACCTTTAGCTCCTGCATGCTGAGCTCTGTCCCATTCTCTTTGGCACTCTCCAGAAGCACATCCAAGGCATCAGCATAGTCCTTTCCCTGTGTACACAGTGGCTTCTCCCTGATGGCTTTCTCTATGGCCTTCTGAAGGCTATCTCTTGCACGAATGCCCTAGACAAAGATAATGACACATATCAGACTGTAATCATGATTGACTGAAATTATGGTAGACTGCCAATGTAGTTTAGTGTTTAATTTTTTTTTTCTTCACTAATTTGGGTACACAGTGAATGATGTGATGCTATAGACACTTACCTTTCTATAACCACTGAAGGGCAAGTCAATGGGCAATGAAAAAACATTGTCCACAAACTCCTGGAAGGTTTGGAAAAGGAAGTGCATCTCTTCATCTGAAATGCGGAACCCAAGGAGCACACGGACAGCCATCTGAAAGGACAGGTACTGAGACTCACGGTACACATTGATGGGCCTTGGGTTGGAGCTCCATAAACGTAGAGTCTCCTGGATCACCTGCTGGATCTTAGGCAAGTAGCTCTCTAGTGCCTCATGGCTGAAGACTTTAGCAAAGATCTGTCCAGAAAGGTAAAGTTTAATTGGTTACTATTGCACTATATACATACAAATATTACAATTATGCATATAAGTCTGTATACATGTCTGTATGTCTCAGTAATGCTCATCAGTACACAAGTGTCAGACTAAGGAACTCAGTTTGTGCTGTAAGTGAAACCTAGCATGAAACCTAGTGAAACCTTGACTGGCAGTTCTTTAGATTATGCACAAACTCCACAGAAATGCTAAACTGCCAGCATCTCAGCTCAGTCATGCCATAAATTCACTCATGAAGTCTAGGATTCTGTAACCAAGAATCAGGTGCATGGATTCTCTTTTCAGAACTCCATGTTCCATGTTTCCCTGAGCCCAAAACAACTGAGACCAAGCTCAAAAGAAATAAGGGTAGAAATGTCATCTAAATATTATCCTGAAGCCACAAAACAGCAGATGTAGCACTGGATTATTTTCCTTTTATCAAAGGACATGGAACATTTTTATTAACTTACAAGTCCCCACTATTTCTGACCTTTTGCTTTTAATTGCCTCCCTCTTCGCATCCCTCCATTATAGTGGACCTGGACAGAGAGAGTTTCCTTCTCCATCAGCAGAGAGAGAGAGTGAGCAGGGAAGGTAAGATTTTCCTGGCTACAGCAGTGCATTTTGAATGTGCCTCATTCGTGCAGGTTTGTTTGGTGAAATAACATCTATGTTCCCCCCTTAAAAACTCCAGCTCTGCCAACTAACAATAGTACTTTTTATATGCCATCTCACCCCCAAATACTTTGGCTCTAACCTGGTTTTCCAGAGTTGTAAAGATGACAGGTTGGAGCTGGTGACAAAACACTTAGGTCCTCCTTACATCCCTTACTTTATCTCACTGTCTCCATGCATCATGCTTTTTCTCCTCTCCTTACTCTCTTAAATCCAGCCTTTATTGTGCTGGTCTACTTTAAGATCACATTGTGTCTCTTTCCTTCTTTGCTCTGAATGAAGGGCAGTGACTATCAAGATTCACATCAAGAGCTCATACAATATGTAATGGCAATGAGATCACAGCCTGTGAAAAAATGAAGTATTTCTCACTATTTTCCCTATTTGCTTTGCTTACCTCGATTACATCTGTCCCTCCTTTCCCCACACACAGTCACTGTGCATTCAGTCACTGTCTAAATTATCAGTCACCTTCTTTCCAGGCAAAAGGGTGTGTGATGAGTGTACTCAAGCAAGGGTATGGTAAACATAACCAAACCTCTATTAGCTCCTGTTTAGTTAAGGCCTGTACACTGAAGAGCACACATGTGTAATTCATTGCTATTCCGTGTTTATTCGTGTGCTTGAGAGCTTTGCTTTTCACTAGAGGATAGCACTATGTCTGTACTCTACAGTAGAGTAGTAAGTAAAATACACCTTTTTCCAACACACATTATTTTGGGGCACTCCACATATTGCTGGAGACACGTCAAGCCACTCCTCTGTCTTCATTACAAAAAGAGGGGCTTCTTGTGTTCTCTTTTACATATACACTGACACACACACCCCTTCTGAAACTTCCCGGCCATAATCATTTCCATATGTCTTAAATTATACGAAACAGCTCGAAGCTGCTGGTTTGAGCAGAATGTAAAGGCTTCTTTCTTCTTTTTTCTTTTCTCACCCCCTCTCTTTGACTCTTACTATGCTATGATCCATGCTCCTCCCACTCTAACTCTCCAGAACTAAAACACAATCCCTCATTCAGATGGTTAAATCTGCTGAAAAGCCAGGAAACTGTAGGATTAAATGACTCTGACCTCTACTGGCCAATGCAGTGGATGCAACAGTTTCCCTTTTTTAAATAATAATTGAATGACACCTCATCACCTCATCATCTTCCCAGCATGATAACTAAACTCTACAGTGCTCCTCAATCTCTTTCTCTCTCTCTACCTGCTTTTACTTCGATAATGTGCTTAAAATGTGCCAAAAGTACAATGAATTCAGGTGAAGAAGACAGTAGTTCAAGCAGCATAAGCAAGACACAACCAGAACAAAGCAAGACATTTAAAATGAAAATATATCATAAGATAAATAAGATTTGCATTTATTGACATTTGGTTCAGTTAAATCTTTAAGACTTTAAGAAGTGTGCACCTTAAGGAATTGTCCAATTACTCCAAACCATCAAATGCTATTTATAGCTAAATTCTACATGGGATTTCCAGAAGCAGATTTGCTTCCAGGGCATGCCTGGGGGAAGCTATCCCAAAGGTCTTAGGGAAGCAGGAAGAATTAGGGTTTTGCCCTGGCTTGTGTTTGTGTTATTGTTGTGAGTGTTGTTTTAGTGTTAGAAGCCCCAGGCCAGCACAAGGCTCTCCTCATGTAGCTTTAGTGATGGATTAGTTCAAGAGCTGAGTCTTATTGGCATAAATCCTAGAACAGCTTCCAAGTGTGCTGAGGGGGAAATTTCCATCACAGACATAATGGACACATAAGCAAGGAATTCATCAATGATACATTTGTCCAGAAAGGTGATGAATATGTTTACCAGCATTTGATGGCTAGTCAGCTTTTCAGCTCCATATCATGTATATGAGCTCAGAAACTATTAAATAAATATTAAAGTATTAAACTTTGCTCCATATTTGAATACAAATGTGTATACATATGACACTGCAGTCTGTGTAATGTGGCTACCACAGCTCCAGCCTGCCACAGGCCTCAGAGCAGATAAGGCCGTCTTTGTGTGTCTGAGGCAGACTTACTAATTAGTGATCATTAGTGGGGCTTGCATGAGGCCCCAGGCCTGCAGGATTAAGCAGACTGATTACACTTCTCTGACCCCTTAATGGGACAGGTGTGTGAGGGAAACCCGAGCCCATGTCAGCCTGGATGGGATCAGACGGAGCAAAAGAGCCATTTTGGCCCAGGACAATAGGTCAGACCTGAGGACAGAGGATTTATAATATCCTGCTAGTGAGCTGATATCTGGGGCCAAAGTGGGATGGGACAAGGCAGAAAGAATGAAATTTACTTCTCTGTCAAATCTGGCCTACTATCTCTTTCTCTCTTTCTACAGGCTTTGTCCCAGATTGCTTACTCTGCACTGTGGCCTTCTGTATTGCTATCTCTCAGTCACTTGTAAGAAAGAGAATGAACGAGTTTCATTAAGGCTTTTATTACCTTGAAGCCAACAAGGGTGTTTGTATTTGAGAGAATGTGGATGTTTCTATACATCTTTACAATGTGTATAAAAATAGAATCACTGATGTTCTAAATGTTCCTACACAACTTTTGTTTGTATCCGCCCTTGATATTTCTGCTAAAATCTAAAGTCTCTCACCTTTCTCTTCTTGCGGTGGATGTCTCCAATGGAGTTGGCGAGGCTGTGTGGTCCTAGAAGAGTGCTAGTGCTCTGGGGCCAGTCCACACTCACTAGACTGTGTTCCCCCATCAGTACCTTCCGCACATTCTCTGCTCCTGTCACCCGGATCACTGGACGGCCCAGCAAGTGAGTTTTAAACACGTTACCATATTTCTGCCTTCTTGAAGCATGGAACCCTGCACCCTTCATGAAAGAGGGGAAAGGAGGGTTAGGAATAATTATGTTGGATAAATGGACAGTACATTATATGAAACATTCAATTCTAAAAGCTAAGACCTAAAAGATTAGTTTATGGTGGGAGCTAGAAAGGTTTGATGGAATTCCCATTTATTTCCACAGCATGGGAAACCTTTTACTGTGTACTAAGGTCTCTTAATACAGAAAGTGTTCATAGTCCCTGTGATCCCCACCTTAATGTAAGCTGGTGGGCTTTTGGAGATGTTAGCATGTTATTACTGCACAGATTAGGTGTTACCACTAATACCTATTCAGAACAAAGTAGTGTTAACCCCAAGGGATTACCCCATGCTTTTGATTCTCTTATGCAAGGTTGCAAAGGTCCAGTTTGTGGAAGACATTCTGTAAGTAGTTTAGATCACTTCTCCCCCGTGATCTAAGGGCTAATGTGTCAGTGATTGAGTTGATCCAATATATACTGTGAAATATTTCAGCACAGATACCCCGGTTACAAGAATATGGGAGTCAGGGTTCACAGCTGTAAATATCAAGACTTTAAAACCACAGGCTAACTTCTGGGGGCACATGGCTTTTCTAGGTCTCTTTATCATTACACATATAATCCCATTCAAAACTTACCACCTTCATATTAGACCAGACCATTCTGCCCTCCCAGCTTTACTACAGTCTTAAAGTTATTGTACATTAAGTAGATTCAGTCTGCTAAGGAAATTTAATCCAGTACAGGTTACAAATAACAACTACATAATCATTAGATCCCTTTAAAAGTCTTATGTAATCTGGCTCTGGAATTACTTTTGGATTAGTTCAGAACAAATTTTTATATACCGCCATATGCCGGTTTATTAGATAAACTCATCATGTTGAACGTTTGTGGACTCGAATGGCTTCAGTTCACCTGATGAAGTATTTTCAAGATTTTGGATATATTGTGCTGAAATGAAATTAACTGCTAGTCCCAGACCTACACTGTTCTCACTATACACAGTTACCCCACTGACAGAAACTGAAATAGCTGAAATAGCTTTTTTCTTTCTTTCTTTTGCACCATTTTTGGTGAACTCATGAATCCTCGATTTTACGATGACAGCTGTTTGGGAAATCTTACAACCTAGAGCCATATAACAAGTGAATGCAGTAAAAAATATATATTTTATTTTATTATTTACATATATTTTTTAACAATAACTGATGTTTGAATGTCTAGACTTCTTGATACAAGTGACAAAACTGCCAACTCAGTGTACATCAGTTAATTGCAGTTATTAGGTATTGCACAGACAACTAATCAAGGGGGATCCCAAATAGAGAGATTAGAATATGGCACTGGCAAGGAGGTAAAACAGAAAAGAACTTTATGGCTAAGGGCCAGCTTGGCTTGAATGACCCTCCTAATCAGGGTAATAGCTAACGCTCAGTGCAGGGTGCGGCCGGAGGGGAGTAATCGTGGTGCAATTAAGGCTTATTGAAACAGCTACAGTAACGTGAAGCAGAACAGTCCTGCACACAGACGAGCCCAAGCCCTATTCGCACAGGGTTAGTTTGAGATTGGAAGGTTGGGTAATGCTTATTTGTCACATGCTTATTTGTCATTTTAGTAGTTTTTACAGACTGGGCATTTGTGTATGAGTTTAAAGCAGAAAATAATATATGTATGCCATAACATTTAAAACATTATATAGCCCAAATATATTCTATTCGAATGTGACCTATTAACTGTAATAAAACCATATAATTGATTAAATATATATTATAATAAAAAAAGTCAAATAAATCAGCGTGCATTAATATGAAATGTGTAGCATCGATGTAACAAGCATGTGACAGTCCCATCTTAGTGATTTATGCTGAGATTGATTATCCTTTGCAAATTTGTTATTACGTGTAATTACAGACAACCTCTAGCAAAATGACTCAACAAATATATATCCAGAAAACATCCCGTTTGTACAGTACATGTACATAAGATTTACTTTTGAAAAATGAGACAACACAAACAAGAAAAAAATTCCTTCTTGATGCTTCATTGGAAACATGGAGTATGATGTTACTCTTGCTAGACAAACATTTTATCTGAAGCACTGAAGTAAGGATCTATCACAGAACTCTTAGTACCTACGCCTTGTGCTCTTTATAATATACAGTAATTGACTGCAGCCCTTGGGACTACTGCAATGCACATAAAGACCCACTGTAACCTCACAATCTAGTACACACATGCACACTCTCATACTGGTCCAATAGCAGGGAGCTTAGCAGGAGCTGTTTGCTGACCTTGCCCCCTCCTCCATTACTAATGCAAGATTTGTGACCTGTTTCTCATAGCACGCAGCACACAGACGCGTCTTTTGGAGGTATAATTATAGCTGCATGAGGGGCTTTTTCCTGCTTGTTTGGCTGATAAAGAGGGTTGGCCTAACAACATTTAAGTTACTGTTTCCTAGATTCAGTGGAATATTTAAAATACATACATGCCATGACAGTTCTTGTCCTTATGAGGTTGATTGACAGCTTTTAAATAAACATTTTTGTTATCAAAGTAGGTTTAATTAGCCACAGTGTTAAAGTTGTCATTCCAGAAAAGTCCATATCCAGAAATCCTGATGTTCCAAAGACATCCCAATGTGAAAAATAAATAATAAGTTTGGCAGATAAGAAGGTGTATTATTACTGGAAATTGATCCTATTCATGTGAATGTGCTGAGGGAGAAAATTAGCAATAATTAATGTAAATGTAAATGAATTATTATTATTATTTTTATATCATCGCTCAGTGTCAACAAACCGCAAAAAAGCTTCTTTCATTGCACAGTGCATAAAAATGGGTGAGCCAAAACTGCTGTAAAAGTTAGTCTATCTATATTCTGGATCGTACAGGAGAACATGGCTTAATGTTGTTCTCAATGCCGGGTGTTATAAATTATACTCCTTCCATTCACCTCTGCTTCACCTCTGTAATGACAAGCATCTTTAAGATACAGTATAAACACATAAATGAATAAGTGCTCTGTGGCTACAGCTGCCTCAGGTTAAACACCTCCCTTTAACTTTGTAAATATGTTGTTTTCATATTAGACTTTTTCTGTATTCAGGACTTTCCTACAGCAATCGCTATCTTATCTCATTTAAAGGAAAATGAATGATCAGTGTAACAGTAGATTCAGTGATTTTTGCCAAGTGGCTGAATTGTGGTTGATGTATCTGTAGGTAGCAGTGGACACTGACGAGAATAAATGGCAGATATCCTTGGCAACTGCTCTGTCTTCGAACAGCAAGACTGATATTTGGCCAGTGTGTAACACTAGCCCTCTACTACACAGAGCATGTAGTGATGGGATTGAGACGGTGTCACTGTCAATGTGTGGGTAAAAAAATATTTGCGTGCATGTGTGTGAAGGTTAGATGGTCACCACATCCACTGTTAAAGTAATGTGACTGAGATGTGAACCTATCAAGTGAGTGTGAGGGCAGGAGGTAACACTAGCACACACACATACATGCAAAGACGCATGAGTCCAAATTCATCCAAAAAAAGATTACAAGGAGAAACAAATGTCACCATGTTGTGAAACCTGAGTGTTTGGGTGTACATTTATTTTTCCCCTCGGATGCAGTTTAGCCTCTTGCTGACACCTAAATCTCATCATCACACCCTCCATAAGTTTGTGTGTGTTCATGTCTACACTCCTGTCAGCTCCTGGACTGTGCACTGCAAGAGAAAGGAGCCGTTTTCAGAGCAGTACTATAGGGTAAGGACAAGGCTGTCTTTCACACACAAGCAGCATGGGAGCCCTCTCACACACCTACATACATACACAAATACCGAAACCTCATAATCTGTGTTTCATAGTAACTTAAATAACTCTGCAATCCACAGGTAATGCCCAAGTGGAAATTGCAGACTGACAAGCACAAACTTGCACACATTTAAAACCGACAATATGATTAATGATGGCAAGGGATGGTGCAAAATGGGCTGCACAATGATTGCAGCTTAAAAGCCGGATGAGTCTTTCTCTAGAAATAGCAGAGCAGTCTGTGAGACAAAACGTTGAGGGAAAGAGAGCGAGGTGTGGCAGCCCAGATGACATTTGGCTAGAAGGTGAGAAATGTCCGCCCCCTTCTCACGAAGCCACCGACGTGCGGAGAAAGAAGACGAAAAAAAAGAGAAGGAAAACCCCAAAAGGGCGACTGACGCACGAAAGTGCCACACACCCTGGAAAAGCAATGAGGTAATAATCTGCAGTTCACTTTCTCTCTCTCTCGCTTTCTCTCTCTTGCTCACTTAGATACACACACTCTCTGTTGTGTACTGGTGCTCTCATATGCACACACACAGAGCAATATTCACTTTGCCGTGTCTTTTGCATATATATATATATATATATAAAGAGGCTTATTTTATGTATAATTACACATAGACTGTTGCAACAGGTCAAAAACTTTCATATTGTATTTTGTACAAGTGCTGCATCAGTGCAAGAACTTTTTCCAATTCCAAAGAGAAAAGATTAAGTGAATGATATTAGTAGGCTCACGGGGAAAAGAAAAATTTCATCGCTGAGTTCAGGTTTTGTTCTTTTGTTTCCCCCCTCTTAACCCACATGTATTTAGGCTGTCAAGCTTATTTATGCAGAAAGCCTAAACCCTGCTTCACTCAAAGGAATGAAGGGTTAGTAGTGGTGGTAAAGTGGAGGAATGAGGAACTGGCCAGATTGAGAATGTGTTTGGAAAGAGAGTCATGTAAAAAGGATAGATGGAAGAGCAAACAGAGATGGACTCCGACGCACTGGATATTGAAATAGTAGAAGGTATGAGGTGTGTGTGTGTGTGTGTGTGTGTGTATGTGTGTGTGTGTGTGTGTGTGTGTGTGTGTGTGTGTGTGTGTGTGTGTGTGTGTGTGTGTGTGTGTGTGTGTGTGTGTGTGTGTGTGTACATGTTAAAAAAACACAGGATACATGCCTGTACTAGTGTAGCCTGTGCTAGTCATGAAGAGGTTAACGTGCCATTCTCAATAGTTTCTTTTACGTATGAAAAGAAATTTATCAGATATTTTACAAGGGGTGCAATAAAGGGAACTGCTTTTTTCCACTGGCCCCTTTCAAACACTATGCAGCCTAAAATACAAACTAAAAATACAAATTTCTGTGTAAATTGGACACCGGTCGAGTCTCCTGCTCCATAAATGTACTCTTTGTATGGCTGTGGAAATGTTATACAAATGACCCCTTTATTACAACCACAAAAACTCTTTTAATTATATTTATTCAGATCAGCAAGGGGGTGACCCAAAACTGGGCTGCTTAGTGGTCATGGGGGTTTAAGGAAGAGAGGAGAAAGATTTTTTTTTTTTGTATGCTATTTGAAGCACATCAGAAAGACATGGAAAGAGTCACATAAGAAAAGGAGAATGACAGACAAAGCAAAGGGATTTGAAAAACGTAATCCCTGTTTAGATTGGCGCTCACATAGGCTCCATTTATCTCCACCTCCTTGGCTTTCCCTTTATTTTTTGGCATCCATTCTCTCTCTCTCCCCATCTCCATCCCCTAGGAGGTGATTACGTGTTTCAGTGGCTAGAAGCTGCCATATTTATTGATTTAGTGTTGCATGTAACAACATTGTGTGGGATGGCAGGTCCTCCATGCTAATCTGCACCTTCACTATAAATACACATAATATATCCATGTACTGAAATAGCCAACTGGAATGTCTCTGTGCATTGAGGTAACAAAAATACAAGAGGGAGAGTATGACAGATAGACAGAGAGAAAGAGCGAGAGATTATAGGAAGTAGATAAAGGAGGGAGAAGTGGAGGACCCATTATTCATCGTTCCATCATCTAGAAAGAGCCCTTGTACCCGACTGCCAAAGTGGATCCTGGGGTGGGCCAAGGGCTAAAAGAAAGCAAGGGGCAATACTGTAATGGAAATGTGATATGGGAAGCCTTGCATGCAAAGCTGAAGGCAGGCTGGTGTGTAACAGGTAGAAATCGCCAAAAAAAGGGAGCTTTAAATAGGTGCCAGAATTCACCAGAAAAGAGTCTGAAGTTGGCTGAACAAGGCTGGGCCAGGAGAATGGACTCCCCTTTGACCTGGAAACAGTATGCAGAGAGAGATTACGGTTGTTCATTGCAGTGTGAGCATTCACCCCGGGACCTCTTTTATTCTCACTTTCACCCTCCCCATTGCCACCTCCTGCGGGCGCTGCCAAGCCCCTTGCCACCAGCTTCTTTCTTTCTCTCTACCCCCACCCCAATCCACCCTAAAGACAAGAGGCTGTTTGAAGGGTTGGTGGTGTGTTCCAGGGGTGAAAGAGGGGCCATGCTGCGGTGCTGCCACTCACTCCTGTTTCATGCCCAGTAATCCCGGATGAGCTGGGAGAGAAAGCAGGGGAGTGAAGGAGGGAATGGTCGACTGAGTGAGCATCGCTCTTTCTGTGGTAAGAGTAGGAGTGAACGAGCGATTGAGTGAATGAGAGGCAGAGAGAGTATGAATTTATGTATGTCTTGGGAATGCTTATCAGGCCCCAGGCCTTGTGCCCTTTATCCCAGCAGGGGGGCTGAGAGCACTGTGACCCCTTCATAGAAAGCTTTGTGGCCCCCACCACAACCCAAAGTGATCTGGGTCATGGTGTAGGAGGGGTTCTGAGCTGGGTGAGTGGCATAAAGGGCTGATTCCCGGTGCCCGCTGGGTGACCTGTGCATCATGGCAGCAGGTCTCTCCCTTTTGGATATAATCAGCAATAATCTCTAAAAGCTATTAAATTTTAAGTAATGTTGCCTAATTTGTGTGCTATTTTGTACAAAAGATATGTCAGTAAGTAAGGACTCCCTGTGGCATGCTTCAATCACTCAGCAGTGTATAGCAAAAAGTAACATGCACGTCTTTATACGTGTGTATGGAAGAAAATATTGAATATATAAGAAAATGGTTGTGCGTTTGCTTATTGTACATTATTCATGTAAAATGAAGAGTAGAATGAGAAGAGTATATGTAACATGCTCATGATTTTTTTTATATTTCAGAGGATTTTGTCCAAAAACAAGAGATAAACAGATAGCAAAACTAAACAACAGGTGTGTGGGTGTGTGTGCGTCTGCCTTTTTAACCATACATTAAGAACACATTTCACTACATGACTCTAGCGGGCTACAACAACAATATGATATCATACTTTCTGTAAACGTGTAAAACCTGATCACGTACACATGTGCAGTATATGAATACATCAGTCTACATCCGAAGGCTTTACTCCTAGCTCTAGTGTTGCGCTTTCGAGGTAGTGGCCAAAAGTGTGTGTTTTGCATGGAGAGCCTTAATATAAAAATCTGTCTGCAGCGCCGTGTGTGGAAACATTGCACTTTAAATAACACACCAAAACGTGACGAGTTTCACGTGTGCATAGTGGAACGTTTGTTCTGAAAACATAATACGCACAGTTCTAATAAAAAATAGAACCTGACAAACGTTTGGCATGTGTGCAGGGATGTATATCTGATTGACTAAATATACTGCTCAGAGACAGGCTTTTTTTTTTTGCACAGATTCCGCCAGGTTTAGGAGAGTTTTACGTCCAGGGAATAATTCTTAACTGGATTTGGAGGCACGCACTGGGATTGGGAATGTATTACAAAGAAGCAAGCATCTACGTGTGTGATCATGAGTCCGCACTTTTCATGGGAATTGTTTCATTGAGCTGTACATGGGAGTAAATACTGCATCTACCGCGAGAATTAGACTTTGGCAGGAAAAAAATGTTTCATAACTATTCGGTTTCTTTTTTCGGTAGCAAACAATGGGATTAAACCTTTACGCTCTAACGGGTGCTTATTTTGCAGCGGTCTCGGGCAGTTGGCCATCACTGGAAAACACCCAGCTGAACGCAGAAACGTGGCACTCAGCTGCTTTATTCGGATTCCCCTTTCTACAGCAGCCTAGACTTCTTCAGTAGTGCTGAAATGCATCAACACACTGCTTTACACAAGACAACGTCGAGTCTGGCTCATTCAAGTCTTCCTGTTATGCTGTGATGCACAAACCGCGTACCGGGAGCGCAATTACGCAGGAGCAAATGCCAGTGGTGGCAAAGTGTAGGGAGTTTGGTGATTTCTCTGCCCAAAGTCGACGATTCACTTCATTTGATTTACGGAGTTTTAGAGCAGTAACATCACCAAACAGTGCCAGAATTCACCTCTGCTTTACGCTTCGCTGAGTCATCGATACGGAGCTTTGGCGCGCGGTGGAAGACGGTAATTAGACACCACATTGTCGGAATAGTTTGCTTCTCTTCTGACAGCGGAAAATAGCGTATTCCACGTGGACTAAGCACTAACCGGACAATTTTTTCCCGGACAAATACCGAAGCGATAATCCTGAAACACGACGGGAACCGAGAAAGTGCACCTTCATGTGCACTCTTGGAACGCTTGTGACACGGTGCGCACGTGAAGGGGTTTTACTTGGGCATCCTCATTGCGTATCTGCACCGATTTGCAAAACACATGACGCAAAGCGACAGAAGGAAATCAGGCTTTACAGTAAAAACTAGAGCATGGCACTCCGTTATAGACACAATTATAAAAATGCCTAATTTTGTATTCAGTAAAATGACCTTAAATCGCATTTATTGATTGATTAATTGTATCAGTAATATGGTAATATATATAAACTGTCAGTAAAAGTGAGCTGAGCAGAAATAACGAGATAGAAAGAAGAGCGTTGTGGTTAGGGGTAAGTGTGGAGCGCCTGTTGCGCTCGGACATGTGAGGTAGATGTAGACACAACAGAATAGAGTTGCGCTTACCTGGACCAGCCAGTGGCACGTCTCGCCGATGACAGGGAAGCCCATGGAGCCCTTTGGCATGGGCAACTTGCAGTTCTTGTCCCGAGTGGCGGTCCATCGGAGCTGCCACAGCTGCTGGGACACGGCGATGAGGAGCGCTACTGAGGCCAAGCATGCGGCCAGCGTGGCCAGAGCAGACACCAGGTCCAAACTCCCGAAGAGCATTGCAGCGAGTGTCCGGGAGAGCTGGAGCCGATTCAGCCTTTCTTTACAATGGAACGTGCGCTGCACAGACTTTTTTTTCTACAGGTATTTCAATAAATTATAAGCTAAATAAATGACCAAAAAAGTTTATCTCTCGTATAATGATAAAAGTTCAATAAAGGTAGGAAAAGTTGGGATCTTAATTGATTGTATCCAAATAAAAATAAGTCGAAGTAAGGCTTTGGCACATCATTTTAAAAACCACATCCCTCTGTGGATGTTGGATTATTATTATTATTTTTTGGAAGTATGACAAATTGCCGTGAACTTGTCAGACTATCAGAAGCACGTGGGAAAGCTGATGACAACCACAAACTCGTCTTAAAAGTATCTAAGTGAGAAAAATAGGAAAACCAAAAGTCCTCAAAACTTCCCTCACACCCCCAAAATCTTTTATCTCTTATACACCTGTAAAGTTTTTTTTTTTTTTTGGATTTAAATTCAAGTTCTGGTCATAAGGTTAAATAAAAGAAAAATGAATAATCCTCAGCGGCTTGTGCACAGATGCTGATGTCTACAGAACGCTAGAAAATCTTCAAATGACTGTAGAGCGTCTGTCTACCTTTTTTCTGATGCTCTCTCTCTCTCTCTCTCTCTCTCTCGCTCACTCTCTCACTCTCTTTTCACATAGTTTCTCAATGTGAGTTCGAGTCGCTAAACGAGCTCCCAATGTGTGTTTATATAGCGGAGGCAGCGAGGCGGTGGGCCAGAGCGCGCGCGGCCTTTAGCCCCCCCCACCGGAGCGAGGCGGAGCGCGCTGGAGCGTGCGAGGTCTGGATACATGCCGAGAGAGAGAGAGAGAGAGAGAGAGAGAGAGAGAGAGAGAGAGAGAGAGAGAGAGAGAGAGAGAGAGAGAGAGAGGTTAAAAGTTTTCTAAGTCTTTAATTTCATGTCCCCCACTAGTATGAACTTTCCACCTGCGAGCCGGTAATGTGCGCGCGCGCTGTTCGCAGAGGTCAGAGCCACGGAGCCCGAAGCGCTTCTGCTGCTGCGGAGCTCAACATTTTACACAGATAACTTCATTTGGCGTCAGTAATGAATAAAACCTGTAGGGACGAGTGTGTTAACTTCTGGGCATTCGCAATGCTTAGTCGTTTTCATCTCCAGGATCATGTTTACTGCTGTGTCACGTTAGAAATGGTGTCATTAAGAATGATTTGTTATGGTCGTGAATTAACACCATAAAGCCTTAAAGGTTCAGGCAAACGGGCAGCAGGTTGAGAGTCGACTCTGGTCATAACACCAGGCTGAATGAGACACAAATGGTGATTCACATGTAAAATGATTCCTAAACGAATCAGTCCATAAATCCAAGAAAGCCTTGAAGAACGCGCACAACAGCATGGAGACTAACGCAAAATGTGTAATATATATATATATTATATATTATATATACAAATAAAAAATGAAATAAATAACTGTGTTAACTTGTGATTATATTCATCCGTCGTTCCCTTTTAAAGAACAAACGTATAACAGAAAGCCAGTCAGGTTCCAATGTCGCCTGTGTGAGCGGGGATATGGTTTCAATTAGAGTGAGCTCAGGAGCATCATTACGCAGCGCGGTCAGTTATGTAATAACTCTGTGTGTGTGTGTGTGTGTGTGTGTGTGTGTGTGTGTGTGTGTGTGTGTGTGTGCGTGCGTGCGTGCGTGCGTGCGTGTGTGTGTGTGTGTGTGCGCGCGCGCGCGTGTATGCGTGTGTGTGTATGCGTGTGTGTGTGTGTGTGTGTGTGTGTGTGTGTGTGTGTGTGTGTGTGTGTGTGTGTGAGAGAGAGAGAGAGAGAGAGAGAGAGAGAGAGAGAGAGAGAGAGAGAGAGAGAGAGAGAATCATTTAATTAGTTAACCATTAAAGGGAACTATGAACCATTTGGATTAGTGCGCAATAACAGGCGCGTGAGTGACAGGATGCAGAAGGACACAGTGCAGGTACAGGGACATATCAGGCTGCCCGTTGGCCTTTAAGCCTTCAAGCTCTCTCTTCATCCAAATTTGTAGAAATTTATTTTCTCTGTTAATCAAGCATCAGGGTCACTTGTACACGCAGTTTGTTAATGATATTTTTCCACGGTAGTGTGTTTGCGCTCGTCAGTGCGCCTCTGTCTGAGAGCGTGCTGAAGCGCCGCAGCGCCGCCTAGCGGCTACTTACTGAGATCAGTTTAGCCTCTGGAAAGTTAAACCACCGACACACCTGGAACTCTGGGAGCCTGGCTGATTTACAGACAAGATAGTGTTTACTACTCAGAACTGATATGTTGGAATCAAAATCATAAAAAAATATGTGTACAGCGCACTAGGGTTTATCTCTCACACACCAACATATCAGGCCCTCATACTGAATTTTTGGGTTAGAAGAATAGCCAGTTCTATAGGGAATGCATTAGTTTATAATTTATTTTAAAAAACTGCGTAATATTTTCATTTGTTTCACATATTTATACTTTATACTTATATATATAAGGTTTGAGCGTTTATTTCTACAAATAAATTGATATTAATATAGTTTACATTTATGGCATTTAGCAGACACCCTTACTTACAACTGAGCATCAAGGGCCTTGCTCAGGGGCCCAGCAGTGACAGCTTGGTGGACCTGGTGTTTAAACCCATGACCTTCCGATCAGTAGCCCAACACCTTAACCACTGAGCTACCACATCCCCACATATAGTTGTGTTTATATCCAATGTAAGTATAAAACTATTAATCTTAATCTATTTTATTTTTACTTTATGAAGATTAAATATTTGAGTTATATTAAATAGTTTATGAAGATTAAATATTTGAATATATTCGGGAGTTGAGTTTACCACTCCAGTTCAGTATATTATTATTATTATTATTATTATTATTATTATTATTATTATTATTATTATAAGTTGTGAACATCATAACCAGGGTTTATTATTTATGTTGATTTGTCTGTTGTAAAAGTATCATCAATAAGCTTGTTAAATTATTTAGTCATATTCCTGGAAAATGTGTTAAATTAGTTAAACTAATTGTGATTAAGATCACTTAGGTCTTAATGTGAACACTCAGTGCAGGTTTATATGAAGTAGTGGGATGTTAGGTGTCATTGAGGTTGGTGCAGGTTAATTGTTTACAAATTACTTTTGTAATTAGTTGTTTGTTAATTGTTTTAAAGTTTACTCTTAAATAACTAAATAGACCACATGGACCATTCTGGCACCATTGTCTGCATAGGTCTAGAAGAACACAACGATGTTAACCTCTCAAGCAGATACGTTAGTCACCAAATCACGACCAACACCTTTTTCCTGGGACAGTCCAAAGGAATTTAACAGCTGTAAGAAGGGAAAAACCCCAGCAGCACACATGCAGCTACATGTAAGGCTCCTTGTGTCACCCCATGGGCAAGCTACCCTCACTTCCTCCATCTGGTTTAAGGTAATGCAGCTGAAGAGTTTTAATGGTTTGGTGTGACTCCATAACACATCTCTAGTTAAAACACAGCTGACTCTGTACAAAATGTGCAAAAGTAATCTATGTAATCTACAAAGATAGAATTTTGGGTGGCTGTTTGTACCACACACTCATTTAGAGACAGCAAAAATGTCTTTGGCTGAAACAAACTAACCCAGAAGCATGAAATAGTAATGAATGAAAGAAGACAGCAGGCAGAATGACCTTAAACCAATCAACAGCTTAACAATACCAAGACATTATAAGCATCTCTTTCAGTACCAATTCATATTTTCCATTAGTATTGCTCATCTATTTACATCCATCAAAACACCACAAAAATGCTTGCTGGTTTTAGACTGGTACATGTTCACTTACATAGTCATCATGAGTGATTCCTTTGAACATAGGCGTCATTATCAGCGTCTCTGATTAGTTTAATATTCCACAGATGTTTATCGTTTCCCTATAAAAGCTTTAGCGGACATGGTAATTACTGGGAACAGTGGCTGAGTCACACTGATTTTCTCATATAAATAAAACGTGGACATTTCCCGGGTGTTTAAAATCTTGAAATCCCTAAGGATTGGAAAATGTTACCAAACCAAGCTGCAGTAATGAAAGTCAAATGAACATGTTCATTAGGGTGCCAGTGCATACATAAAACATGAAGGATAAGGATCAGGATGCAGTACTCAATATCAAATTTTAATATGCTTTAAATTAAGCTTGTATGAAATATCAAAATGATTATATTTCATAGTAAATCAATTTCAATTAACAGGAAAATTTCCTTCCTCCACCCAGGGATGAACTTCAGTCTGGTTCAGTCAGCAGGTAATTCACAGCAATATCTTTTTTTGCCGTAAGTTTAAAATAAAAAAATAAAAAAAACTGAAAAAACTGAGTGTCACTTAGATCAGAGTTGAGCTACAGGTTGTATTAATAAAGTCTTAAGTCAAGCACAGACACGATCAGAGTAAAATTCAACTGTTCCAGTTGTGAAGGGTGTGAAGCATTTTGATTTGTTTTTCCAAGAGGTCATGACACAAACATAGGAACTTGGCTTCCCACTTCTTTCTACAAGTGTAAATACTCCTTCCATGTCTGGGTGTGTGTTCACCCTAAAGCAACTCTGGTTAATAATGAGGACTTTCACTGTCTTATGATACACCCATTTAGAAGAACATACAGGAGGTAAATGAAATAGAAAATAACACCTATAGTCTGTTACCTCTGCTCATATGTCTAATGCCAAATCCCAGAATTCTGTCCTTTTTCTCCAAATTATCTACTGCAGCCTCCACAACTGGCACCTATGAAAGGACATGCGCTTCAAGCCAAGCCATTTACTGGCAACTGAATGAAGCCTCACAGTAAAATATTAAAACACATAAAGATGGCATTTCCTTCCAGTACTCAGTGACCACCTAATTATGGAACTTGGAAAAAAAAATCTTCTTAGTTTTCTGTAGTAGACTGAAATCGTTTCTTACCATATTTAATGGGGCTCCATGATTTATTTCATCAAGTCATTTTGTTCTCACAAACTAACCATGTACTTGATGAAATGCATAGTTGTAACTCAACCAAAAATCTGATAGATCACTGAATACCTGGATGGATGGGAAAGTAATAAGCCTTATTGGCATTAAATTATATTACTCAGGCAATGATTCCCAGAATCAAACTTCTCCATGTACTTGCAGATTAACATTGAGTTCTGAAATAAATATCAGTTTGACTAATAACACACTTCACATATCTTATACATTATGTAGCTGGGTTATGTTTTTCAATAGGTAGCCCTTGTCCTAGAACTAAATACAAAGTTAGAATTTTCCTAGAAAGTAATCACATGTTTTTAATATTAATAAACTGATGCCAGATTGTTCACCTGCCAATACCACAAATAGTCTTCTGTTGTTTTTTTTTTAAATGAGCCAAGTGTAAATTAGACACAAATAGTCCAAATTAGCTTAGGCAAGATTACCCTAATTAGCCATTCAGAATTCTATCTGTAAGATCTGTTGCTAACTTTAACACTAGAATTATTGTGTATATAACACTTAATGGGCACACATAAAAGACTCTTAAGTGAAAACACACTTTATTTTACCAAGTTAGTGTCTTGCACACATTTGTGTTCCTGTGCTTATGAAAAGGATCGAGGATCACGGAGATGGGAATTGTCTTATAATAACTTATTATATAATAAATAACTCATTATACTTATTATATATATATCACAAATTAATTATTATATATAAAAAAATTATTATATATAGATCACAAATTAAATATCGACCGCTACCACAGGATAAAGTTATGTATGTTGCATTATTATTATTTTTTTATTATTTATTACTGTACAGCCTTATAGAGGTAAAATAATAAAAATCTGTGACTACATTATATGATAACAATTTATAATGTTTGTGTATAACTATATTATATGAGTATGAGCAGGGTAATCAGTCTAATATGACAGTGAACAATAGAAAAGGAAACAGATTAGATATTTAAATGAATATGAAGCATCATATTGCGTGTCAGCTCTTTATATTTTGAAACCAAGATATGTTACTTGGCCTTTATTACCACCGAAAAATCTTATTCCATTCCATTTTGTCCTCTGAATAATTGGAATAAAATATAAGTAATACATCATAACAGCAGAATAATGACTGTAAGCTTTTTCCTACAAAATTGCAAGACACAACACAATCTGATCATTTGTTCCCCTCCATAATAGCTCTTTTGTCTGTTTAAAATTCAGTTATTCTTCTGGAAAATTATTTGAAAATGTCTGAAATGTCTTCACACTTGATATGACCTTGACCGTGGCAAATCTTAAACATGATTCTATCTCTCTGTCTCTCTCTCTCTGTCTCTCTCTCTCTGTCTCTCTCTCTCTGTCTCTCTCTCTCTGTCTCTCTCTCTCTCTCTCTCACTCACTCACTCTCTCTCTCTCTCTCTCTCTCTCTCTCTCTCTCTCTCTCTCTCTCTCTCTCTCTCTCTCTCTCTCTCTCTCTCTCTTTCTCTCTCGTACTCAGAGCACAGAGCAAACCCAAATCCTGACCCATATGGAACCCTTCTACTTCACTCAATCAAAAAGCCATGTTCATAGCAATTACTCTAATATCATCAGACACTTTAATTCCACTTGGAAATGAGATCAGAAAATCAAAGTCAAACCTTTTTCCCCTTATAAAAACCATTATCATTTTATTTTGTTTTAGACTCCTTTACACACTTGGGTGTTCTCCAAAACAGAGGGAAGGTTTACTGGAAAGAGACAGAAGCAGAAACATGTGGAGTTACTTTGGAGATAAACCGGTTTCTCCAGGGGAAAAAAGAAACTATTAATAGTGTATTTCGCAACATTTGTAAAATGTGTCATGAACATCTATTACTCCTGGAATTTTGACTGTTTGCCCTTTAAACCTTAGCAGTGGGGACCAAAATCAAAGTTGTTAATCAAAGCTGTTACTAGAACTATAAAAAACAGACTGGTGGTTTTAATTTCAGGCCAAATGACGATAATACAGATATTGGCGCATGGAGCGTAACAGGATCCAAAAGAATCTGAAAACTGAGCAAGTTCAAATCTAATCTAACAAAATTCCGAGCAACTACATTCCAGTACAGTAATTCAATATACTGTATGTTATACTGTGTCTGCAACGGAAGTGGAGAAAAAGTCTAAAACTTTCAACTCTACTACTTTCTCCACATCACTTTATAGTAGATGAAGTTTTTTTATTGTATCAAGCTGCTGTCAGAACAGCACACTCTCATTACTCTAATAACAGTTTAATCTCCAAAAAGCATGCAACTGTGTAAGTCATCTACAGTGATAAATGACTGCTGCACCTGCTTTCTGTAAGGAGATATAATCAGTCAGTGACATTTAAAAGGTAGTCATTAGCATTGCAGCTAAGAAGACATAAGGAAAATATTCCCCTTAAACGATCAGAGAAGAGTTTGCTGCACCAAATGAGGTAGATATGTGCAAGTGGAATTTGGGAATTTTGTAATGTATTTATTTAAAAAAAAAAAAAAAAAAAAAAAAAAGGAAGAAAGAAAGAAAGAAAATATATTTTTTGCAGCATTCCATGTGATTGATAGTAATTGACTCTGCAGACTGTTCCAGTCAAAGCAGAACACTAGGAGACCAGTAAATCTGAGAGTAATTGAACGGCTCATTGATCTGAAGGATGGAGATGGATTGCTCAATGATAACCCCTACTGACTACTGACTTTATGTGGGGCCTATTAGCATAACCAAGGATTTGGGCAGAGGCATACACACACACACACACACACACACACACACACACACACACACACACACACACACACACACACAAACACATGGTCTCATATATGCTTCTGGTATGCATCTGAGGCTGTGTGTGTTCAAATATTCTGAATATATATACACACACACAGCCCATGATTATTGGACTCCCACCACCACCTCCCCCATCTCCCCCTTCTTCTTCTCAATCTCCCAAGCACCTTGACTGAGAAAGGGAGACACATACAGAGCACACAGAGGAAACCAACGTTTTGTTTCTGTACCCTTTGACCCCTGAGGTCCATCAATAACCTGGGAGGAGCAGTGGGAGAGGGAGGGTGGCCTTACTCATCCATCTTCATTTGAAGAGAGGAGAACGTGCGTTCGCTGTCTTTCCTCTCTTCCCTTATCACTCCATCTTCTCCCTCGCTGCACTTTCACCTTTCTTCTCCCTCCCTCTCATCCATCTCACCTGTCATGTCTCCTTCCAGAGTTTCAGCTCCGAGTGTCTCTTTATATTCTTGACTAAAGCCAATCAGATGTCATCTATACGACTAGTACGTGTAAAGTTTATACAGACTCTGTTGCTTGAGAAAATCCTTCAGGAAAACTAACCTGGAACTTAAATGCGTGGGTTTTTAAAAATGATTTTTCTTTTAATCTGATGTAGAAACTGGTACCAGGTCAGATATTTGGACAAAGTGAAGAAAAGAAGAAATAATGTTCTTAGTGTTCTAATGATATGTTCTTAGGTTTAATTTCTATGTTAAAAAAATAAGTTGGGAGTCACAGAGCAGGTTCAACAGCTTCAGAAAGAGGGCTACAATGCAAGATACTACAATTTCGGGCATATTAATTATTTTTCATCTTTTTGGATAAATTGCATATTCTGAAACTATGGAAATAAATTTGTCAAAAATATACGTTTTTGTTTGTTTGTAAAGTTTCAGTAAAAAGATTTTTAAGTTTTTCTTGAGAGCATTTTCACAGTGACATTAATATGGAAAATTTAATACTAGGTTATAGGGTAAAAAAAATGCCACAATGCATACTGCATATATTGATTGTGAATTGTTGTTGTTGTTGTTGTTGTTGTTGTTGTTGTTGTTGTTGTTGTTGTTGTTGTTGTTGTTGTTTTACCCGTAACCTTATTCATCCTCGGTGTCCTGCCTCAAATAAATTCTTAAAATGAGGAAAATATTTGTTTGTTTGTTTGTTTGTTTGTGTTATTGTGGTTAAAATCACCACAATTTTTTTTATTATTATTTTTTTTATTATTGAGTTTAGTTGTCTTGTCTCTTGAACTGAATTAATTTAATACAACCTCAATAACCCAAAAACAATTTGGTGAGTAAACAGAAAAGACCAGAACAGAAATTTCAGGAAAAAAAAAAATCTCTGAGCATGAAATAATGAGCCTAAGGTTTTACATATGAGGACTATGTTCTGAATGAGTTTTTGAGATTTATTTTAGAAATGAAGAAAAGGTTGCTCCCTTTAGGAGCCACTTGCCAGCATATACAGTTGATGTGCTACAAACTTAGTTGTGTAATTCTCACCATGATTTCAAAGCATATTACTAAACAGAACACATCCACTTCATTGCACTGCATGTAGACCAAAGTCAGACAAGATTCAAATCACATACTAATACTCTGAGCTGAAGCCGCCACAGCACTCACTATAAGCCACAGGGCCTTTAGTAGGTACATAAACTGCATACTGCTGAGCCTTTGAGCCTTTATCTGTTATCTCTTGCAGCAAGCCGTATGCAAAAACTGTCTAATCCACAACTGTCTGGTCTTTCATCTGACCCACACACACACACACACACACACACACACACACACACACACACACACACACACACACAGACACACACACACACAGACACACACACAGACACACACACACACACACACACACACACACACACACTCCTACACCAGGTACTTCCGTCGCCAGCTTATGAACACACAAACACACCTATGGTTATTTTTAACCCTCTTCCTATTGAGACAAGGATTTGCGAGAGAACACACTATCTGCTCTTGCCATCACTGAAAAAAGTGTGTTCGTATCTACATCTGTTTGAGGATCTGAGCCGATAGTTAAGTGTGTGTTCAGCATTCTTCTGCACGCAATGTTATTTGTGTTGCACATTTTCTTATGTCAAGGACACTAATGCAATCGTCACTGACGATGACCTCTTCTGACCTCTGAGAGCTTCGCTACTGTGATGGAAACTCATCTGTTTTACTCACACTGCCAAAGCCCAGAGTATAACACCAGTCCAGAAATAAATATACAGAGCTGCTAACGAAATAAATTCAACAGTTTACCATTTCTGTTTTTAGGGACTGTTAGGAACTGTCCGACTTCACCTCTAGAATGGAAAAGTTCCTCTCTTTCTTCCTGCTTGTCTTATACAGCTTTGGCAATGCCAGCATCCTTATACAACAGCCAGAACTGCATTTGTAAACAGTGCCTCTGAGTCAGAGAGGGGTCACATGCTGAGAAAGGTCCAAGTCAGGAACATGTGTGGGTTAACATACAGGGGGAAAAAGGCAGAAGGCAGTTTTCCTCTTAAACAATGAAGGATGTGTGTTTGTAAACAGCGCCTCTGAGTCAGAGAGAGGTCACATAACGAGAAAAGAGTGTTAGCTCAGGAACATGTGCAAGTTCTTTCAAGAGTGTCACTCAGCCAGGAAGTGCAGAATAAACAGTATTTTAGCCTGAAATGAAATGCATGGGGAAATTTCTGTGAGCTCATGTGTCAAATCATTTCTCAGAAATAGAGCTTCATAAATGTTAGAATGAAACTGTAAGGGAAAGAAGTATAGTATCTGCTAAAAAAAAATTAACATGAGATTTCTTTTTCACTTTAAGCAACATGACAGTCTCATGCCTTAACATGTCATTGGGAAATCCAACAAATCTTTGGGGTAATTTCTGTTTTTAAATTACTGTAAAAACATTTCAAAGACATGTTTTACTTCTCTGAAGGATGTGATGTACGGCGAACTTGTTTTCTTACAGTGACGGATTTCTTGCATGTTTTAAGCATCAGAGTAGCATTAGATTGAACAAAAACAGTAAAAAATCGAGAGGAAATGATTTATTTGCAGGAAAATTAAAAAGCAGCACATGTGCCAAATTTCATCCAACAACTAAACATTCATAAGATCCTAACCAGGTATAGGACATGAATGAGTCACATGAATTTAAATGTTGAATGACTGATTGTATGATTTGAGTTTCAGTGAAATCTGTGATTTGCCTCAAATTTATTTTTAACCCATTTCTATTTGAGAAACAAAAAGGATCATTAAGGCTGGTATGTGCCTGTAATTTTCATAAGTATAGTGAAAGAGTGGAGGTAAACCTGAGGACATAAACCCAGACACATTTCTGTACTGTACTTAAAAATAGCATGCAAATGTTGGGCTCAGAGACACTGATAGAGATTATCAAAACAGTTATCTATGTACACCATGAAAAGCCTCTTCATAACAGAGGATCAAAACTTACACTGGGTGCTTTGTCACTGAGGTGAACATGTTGACTGTAGGCAGGTTACATACAGTATGTGAAGGGAGCAGTAACTATCCATACTGTCATTCGTGAACAATTCTCCTTTGAGCAGCATATTTAAGGTATAATGGGGCATAGTGTTTAAAGAAAATAGCAACAATTATAAATCAAAAAAGAAATAAATAATGACACATCATAAAACCTTAAACAGTGATGTGGATGATAAATAGTTATTTAATAAGGATTGACAAACCAATCTTTTCACAGCTACATTTTAATTTTTTTTACATATTTTTTAGAATATGTACAGAACGTTAAAAAAAAAAAAAAATTAAGCTCAGCAACACCAAATGGTCTAAAAGGCCACAGAGAAATTATACTTTACTAGAAATCAAGTTTGTAAAAGCCTGTACAGGTCTTGAACAAGATTGTTTGAACAGATGAAACCAAGATTAACCTGTAGCAGATTGAGGTAACAGAAGACAATGGAGAGGAATGGCTCATGATCTAGAGCACACTACATCATCGGTCAAACCTGGTGGATGCAGTGTGATGGTATGAGCATGTATAGCTGATAATAGAGCTTGGACACTGGTGATTAATTAACTGGTGCTTATAGAAGTAGAAGGATAAATTCTGAAATGTATAGAGCTGTACTTACGTTCTGCTTAGTTTCAGTCAAATACTGAAAACTGGAGGAAGGAAAGATACTGAACCAAAACATACCACAAAACTAACCCAAGAGCTTCTTATAGCTTCTTCAGACAAAGAAATTGAACATTCTTAAATGATACCTGACCTCAACCCAATGGAATATGCATTTCACATCCTTTTGTGTCCCTACATGCAGTATTTTTGTTAAATTCCTTGATTTAAAGCTGAAAATTTACACTTTTGATTGCATTATTTCAGTTCCACTGTTGTGGTATACAGGCAAAATTACAAATATACTGTGTCACTGTCTCTAAACTGTTTAATGGTGTTGCATTTGAAACACTTTAACAATGTAAATATTAGACATTAAATTTGTATTAAGATAAATGTAACATCTCTATAATAGAAAGAAGACACTGGAATTCTCGGAATTCTCTGAAAAATTCTGAACTGTCTGTTGATTTGCCATGAATATTAAACAGTTGAATTAACCTTCATTAACTTCATTAATATCTAGAAATATCTTATTCTTCAAAAATGTGTCCCCAAAAATTGAGATTCATAGGAAGCGCAAAGCTGACGAGAGTACTTTTAGAGAACACATTCTTTCCTGAGAATAAATATTTTCACACTAATTTCTTCTTCAGAACAGTTACATGGAATTTTCACTTTTGTTGCAAATCACCTGAAACAGGCCATGACTTGAATACAGACCTTCTAAACCTATATTAAACTGAAAGACTAATTTCCCCATGTACATAATCAAAGGTTTGTAAAACAGAGAAATTTAATGCAACACCAGGTGTTTTCAAATGCAATAAATCTTGTCCAAGTCAACACTGAATCCAATTACATTTGTCAAGTGTTTGATTTAAAGGTCTCAAAAACGACTAAGCTAGAATCCTACTTCAGTCACAGAACTGAAGGAAGAGCACAGAGTTCATCCACCACTACTTTGCTGGTGCTGTTCTCTCACTGATCTCTCACAAAAAAGGATGATGTGCTCAAATGAGTCCGAATAGAATAGTTTAGCCTGACTCACCCACAGTACGCAATACTACCACCACTGTTTTGGACTGCGCTATCGCTTCTGCACAACAAGACAAGTGCAAGAGACAATGGTTTGTTTTTGTACTAGTTACAGTCCAGTGATGCTCTCCATATACAAACAACCAAAGCAGAGCAGAATGCGATGTGCATGATAAAGCACTCAGCTATTCAAAATGTGGAAAACAACCCAAAGTGTTGAGGCTGGGGGGCAAGAGCAGGAACTCATTTCTAAGTTCAGTGAAACTGTGGACGTGATCCAAGTTCATCTCATTCCATTGAGTTTTGATGACTGCATCTATTGATTATATCGTGTGTGTGCGTGTGTATGTGTGTGTAATAAGTTCCAGTGCTAAGAAACTTTTTTAACTTGCCCATTCACTTCTACACTGGTGCATATTTTTCAGTTATAACATCAAATAAATATCCTTTCCATTCTATGTGCTCTATATATACAGTTTAGTGGGTATTGTGTATAAGTAGCTAGCAGCTAACAGAAGCAGTTTTACCATTAATATTCATTAATAAACACATGGTTGTGAGACCAAAAATACAGTAACCATGCAGATAACTTCACTGTTCTTCAGATTCAGTTTATCCACTGACAGAAAAGAACAGGTTCTCTTTTGACTCTTGATCTTCTGAAAGTTTCATCCTCATGCCATCACAGTTTCTTTTCTGCCACTGGCTTGCACATTATGAATCCAAATTTAAATATACGTACTCTGTTAAGTGATTTCTGTGGAGGTGTTTTGTGACGTGTCTATTGACAAAAGTAGTAAACAAAATTAAATAAATAAATAAAATAAACTACTATAAACCAGGAGTTTCATATTACAAATGGCGGAGAATTCAGATGCAGGTTTTTTGCCCCCATGTTTATCATTTAACCCAATACTCTGCTGTAATTCAGCAGGAATTTGCACATCTGAAGCGGATTGGAAATGGCAAATTGCATTTAGGTGTGAATGTGTGTGAGTGGATGTGCATGGTGTTCTGCAATGTACTGGCATCCCATCAGTGGTGAATTTTTACACCTTGTGCCCAGTTTAGCATGGACCCAAAACAAGTCCATACAGGATTAATCATTTACTGAAGATGAATGAATGAGTTCAACTGTACATTTCAACACATTTCTTCAAATATACTGTCAGAAGCAATCAAGTCCATTTTTAAAAAATAAACCTAAATTCTTTAAACTAGCATTTATCAAATCACAGATTGATTAAAAATCCTGGCCTCCCTGTCAGCTATCCAACAAGAGGCCAATATCAAACCTCAACATCCAATATCCAAGAAAATGTTGTAGCACAGCAGATATTACTGATACATACAATGCAGTAAAATTTATTAAATCATTTGAGTGAGGATTTAGGCTGAGATTTCAGAGTACTGAGATAGGACTGACTAAAGTGGTAAATGGGCTGCTACTGGCCTCTGACTCCTTGCTTGTGTTGCTTGAGCATAGTATAGCTTTTGACACCACAGATCATAACATTCTTTTAAATAAACTACATAATGTAGTTTGACCTCTCATGACAATGACAATTTATTTATATAGCACAAATAATTTCAACTCATGGCTTATTTGATTGATCATTATCAGTTTATAGGTGTAAATGGTACGTTGTCTATGTTTGGTGTTCCATAAGTCTCTGTTCTTGGCCCACTGCTCTTTTCCGTATATATGTTAACTCTGGGTATATGTATTTGTATATGTGGTATTATATGTGGTATTGGTATTAACTGTTTTGCTGATAACACATGGAACAGTGTTTCAGCAAAACCATCCCTTAAAGTCTTACATTTGAGGAATGTGTAAAGGACATTAGACAGTTGTTGCTTATTAACTTCTTTCTTACTTTTACTCCTACTTAAATTTGAGAAAACAGAAGTACTTCTGCTGGGACAACATGCAGTTAGAATTAAGCTTTATGAGTACATAGTAACTCTGGATGGCCTTTCAGTTGCATCATGTGCAGCAGTAAAAGACTTAGGCATAATTAACCCCGGTGTCTCATTTGAAGCTCATGTAGATAATCATACTGAGGTAGCCTTCTTTCATCTCAGAAATATCGCTAAGATGAACAATGTCACTACATGATGCAGAAAAATTTGTTCTTGCTTTTATTACGTCTGGGTTGGATTATTGTAATGCCTTGCTGTCTGGATGTTCCAGTATGTGCATAAACAAGCTCCAGTTACTAGAACCAGAAAAAATATGACCACATCACCCTTATCTTATCCACACTCCATTGGCTCTCCTGCTTCCACAAGCCATTTCCCAGTGCACTGAAAACAGATCTGTTCCCTTTTCTACTGGGTTCCAGTTAAATGCTTTTTAGTAGACTTTTAAAATTATTACCAAGAATTAATGACACTTGGATGTGTGACTAGCAGCTTTTTCCTCTTACTTATCTTTGTTTTACCTACTGCTGTAGAACACACAGGCATGATACAGAGTTATGCATCTTCAAAATGGCTTGTGCTTTCATGGGTATATTAAGGGTTTTATGTACTGTTAGTAGTTATACTATTATAGCTGCATGCTACTGTTTGGCACAAAGATGTCAGACTGGAAGATTTTGTTCACAATTCAAAAGCTTTTACTTAACAAAGAAAACCCACTCTAGGTTTAACTTTTCACCTAATTTGGCACTTAAGTACTGTACATAGATGCTTTAAAGGGAACTTCTATTTTTAGTCTTTCACCAACGCAACTACAATGTTAACAATTTTATAGGTGCAGTTTGTTTTTGTTTAACAGGCAAGTCTCCACTTTTACACTGGGAAATACACAAAACTGAACTACTTAAAAACTATACTGAACCACAAAGGCAAGTTTGTCACATATGAGCCATCTGAACTCCCTTGGCTCATAGTGGACAATCAAAGGGTGTGTGATTACATTTGTGTAAACTACAACCCACTATCTGTAGTTAAATATACTATAAATGATGTACAAAATAATGTACATGAATACTGGGGCTAATTTTTTGAACATAATTTGTTCATAAAATTATTTTTTTAAGGGAATCTATGATTTATTTATTTATTTTTTAAGTGTAAGAGGTCCCTGGCGCTAAAAGTTTTGAGAACTCCTAGTAGATATTAATAAGTTGGTATATGATTTGAAAAAATAATAAATAAATAAACCAAGAATTGTGTCAGCTTTTACCTTTAATGTTATGCAGCAAAAATGAAAAAGGGAAGTAAAAAAAACAAAACAAATAAAACTGTAGACATACCTCTGGCTGCACAATACATACAGAATACAGAATATAATACTAGAGCAAGTGACTGAACAAAATGCAAACAAAAAAACAATCATATTCAAACTCATGTTCAAAAAGCACTGATCATACAGCTGGCATCAATTAAATGCTTCTGATTAACCCCAAATTAAGAAGGACATTCTTTCAAAGAACAGGACGTCTTTCCAAAGTAGAGAAAAGGACAAGATAAAAACTCTGCAGGAGAATGCCAAGAAACCTTTACAGACCATTAACAGAACAGCTGGAATGTCTGACAAATATTAGCTCCTCTCTGCCTGTGACAATATCTTGTATTCCATACATATCCAGGGGCTAAATCACCCCAAACCATGGGACAAAATGTGAGACCTGAGCTTTTATTTAAGAAGGCCTTTATTATTGCCACACATACTTTACAGCACACTGGAAAACTTTTCTACAAATGTCCCAGCTTAGGAATTTGGGGTCAGAATGCAGAGGCAGCTGACACAGTGACCCTAGAGCAGAGAGGGTTAAGGGCCTTGATCAAGGGCCCAAACAACAATTAAAAAAATTGAATTAAAACCTAAAAAACTTGAGCCACCACTGTTCAAGGTGTTTGAGCATAAAAAGTTTCTAAAAAGGTTTATAAAAGATGTTTGATAAAAAACAAGACAGGATATCACCTAATTAATACAATAACCAAAGGTGAAGCAAGGCAGTGGCAGTATCATGCTATGGCCCATTTCTCTTCAGCTGGGAATGTTGCTGTATTTATGAATAAGGGGCTCATGGATAGCCCCTAACAGCAATCTATATTCCTATTGGACATCTACTGTATATTGGACATCTACATCTATATTTAACAATCTAGTAAACTGTGTGCCACTTTTACACAAATGAAACTGATGAAAAATTTTCACCTGGGAGCACAGCATTGATTCAAAGCACAAATCCAGATCAACAAAGGAATAGTTTCTATAGACGATGATCATTGGAATGGCTCAGTCCTGCTCGAAGTCCTATTTATACACATGCGATACATTTGAGAGCTGTACACGGAGATCCTCTCACTATTTGGTAGCTATGAAGCATTACTGAAATGAAGAGTGGAATAAAATTGCAAAATCTGGATGTGTTGTGATGGTAGAGTGTGAAATAGAAGTGCTGTAATCCAAAAGGTGTTTTAAAAAGGCGTTAGTTAAAGAGTATATACACTTGTATGTATTTACTTGTGTTTGCATTTTTTTCTCCAAAACGAGTTTTTTCTACCTGAATTTTGTTGGCTGTTGTATCACAATAAAGATAAAAATAAAAATAAAAAAAAAGAATGAATTTTTTTGGTTTCATTTTTATTCCATCACAAAATAATTTTCAATTATATAAAATAACAGTATGCTAAAAGGTGGGACAATGTATCAGAGTACAGCTCTCTAATCAGTAATAAATACAGACTCGATGCAACTGATTGAAGTTAAAGCTTTGATTGACAAAATAGTTTATAAAGACATCATCGTTCAGCTGCATGACACTTATTCAACTCGTGTGCTCATTACTTTGAAAGAATCAGCATTTTTCAGCTTAGGGTTGAACTACAACAGGTTAAAAAAAATACTGCATTTAAAACTGAAGTCCAAAATATTATAAGCAAGAAATCAGACTATAGGTAAGAAGAAGTTTATTAAAAAGTCATGAATCATTTTCCACTTAGGGATCTTATGTACATGAGCTCATCACTGAGTCTCTGACCATTTTTATCCTCTCTTCAGCTGAACCATAAGTGACACAGGTTCCTGATTGTGAATTGACATCAAAATTATAGACATGCGTATTAAGATACATGCATAAACAAATGTTATTTAAATACCACTAAAAAGCAGAAAAAAGAGCCTTTACTCAGCTGTGTTTTTTTTAATGGTTTATTTGATATTGTTTGGCATTTGTTTTAGACTTTATTAGTACAGGAAGGTCATTCATTAGTGGTTTAACATTACATTCTGTACAGTGCACCTGTCTCCATCAACAAAATGAATAGACAACAAAATGAATAAAGTTGCTCTATAAATCCCCACAAATTCTGTACACACACACACACACGGATGGTTTGGGAAGAATGATTCCCTTTAGGTTCTGATTATTTTCTATCCCTTCACTATTTGCTGGGGTTTATGCACACGCACACACAAAATGGGGTAGGAATGATTCTCTCTCTCTCTCTCTCACACACACACACACACTCACACACACACACAGAGCACATAAATCTAGAATAAAACTAACACCATAAACTCCTTTGTTAACAATAAAATAAAAAAAAACTTTACTTACATTCCTAAAATTTTATGATTTCTTCCCTCTTTGAAAAATAGTCATATTGCACCCAATTGATGAGAACAACCCATCAGTTAAATAAAGACCCACAATAACCCACAGCCCAAAAGAAGGAGCGCGCGCACACACAAACACACTCGTTATACAGGCAAGAACACTGAGCTTTTCCTTTTAGGAGCTCTATCTAGATATGATAATTAGCCTGTACAGAATAACAGCAGCTGATAAGAGATTCTGCAGGAGGTTAAGGCCATAACAGAAATCATTTGCAGCTTGATTCTTCCTTTTTCTTTTTATCTATTTAAAGGAAATTACAGAATCAGTGTTGTCAGAAATGAGAACAATGACGGTGTTTCTGCTCAGTTAGCAACCTTAACAGCACAGTGGCGTAAGGCTACAAAATACAGCATGTTCCGATACATCAGTTTACTTCTCTCTGCTGAGGATGGTTAAAAATAAACTAGGGACTTTCAGCATTGCACTACTGCAGAAATGCTAATGATAGTGTCATCGTTTTTATTTTGCAACATTTCAATTGAACTCATGCTAGATGGGTTAAATGAGCTCCCTAATAAACTACAGGGTTTTGCTGTCCCTAAAAGTCCCTATTGTCAAACGTACAGATATGTGAAGGTAATAACCAAAGTCTCATAGAGACAGGCATAAAACATTTAGTGCTTAACTGTAGGAGGACAGGAGAGCAGACTGAAGGTTCATTAATACTGAGGCCAGTGAGATGCTGTCAGGAAGACATTGTAAGTCTGAGACAAAAGACTGCAGAACTTGGATTAGCTGGAACCATTTGGGTAAAACAAATACTTAATTTGAAAAAAATTATGGCACCCTATTTTTCAATTGCCTTTTACATTTGCTTTGCTTCTATTCTTTCTGCTCTTTTACAACGCAAAAACAGTGTTTGGTGTAGGTGCAGTTACTGGTAGTGACTAGTCAAGGAATTCTCGGGAAAATCAGCTAATATGCCACTGGACTCAGGACTGGTGGCTGGCAATAAGGTTCCGCAGCTGCTTCACAACGGTGTCAATGAGCTTCTGCTTGTCACGCTCATTCTTACGGAACTGAGCAAACATGTTGTTTTTCCGACTAGTGTCCTTCATCCTACAGAGAATGAGACAGGAAAACAGTGGGAGAGAGAGAGAGAGTGAGAGAGAGAGAGAGAGAGAGAGAGAGAGAGAGAGAGAGTGAGAGAGAGAGAGAGAGAGAGAGAGAGAGAGAGAGAGAGAGAGAGAGAGAGAGAGAGAGACAGACAGACAGACAGACAGACAGACAGACAGACAGACAGACAGACAGACAGAGACAGAGAGAGATTATATAAACAGACAAAATAGAATAAAATGTTAAGCTCGGTAAAGATGCATTTCAATTAAGACTCGAGTCCCAAAAAGACCTCAAAGGTGAGGCACAGACTGGAGCTTCATGGAGAGTGGAAGTAAAAATTGGATCATCAGCACAATCCTTTCTGCCTGGCACTTCAACAAATGGCTTCTTCGTGGATCACTGAACTCACAGTGAGGTTTCAGTCAGCCAATCGGACCCACGATTTTAAACCATTTCACATCTCATCTACATCCAGCATGACAGATGATACTTAGCTTTATAGAATCAATTAGTTTCATGTTTTTTGGTCTTCAAACAGTTCATAACGGACACAAGCAGAGTTATGTTCAGTAACAAAGCCTTTTTAGGTCTGCTCAATTGTCCTGATCTCATTCACACATCACTTATCTTTTACTTCACTGTGGCTTATTAGATGAGATGGACATCGTGTCAGACCTCGCGTATCTGTGGCCCCAGGACATGTACAAATATCTGCCTCTTATCTCTGCCACTACCATCACGTAGCACAGGATGTTTGCGTTTGGGAGTGTGTAAAAATGTGGATAGCGATCTGTGTTTCCAAATATGGATGACGAGGAAGCAGGCAAGATGTGTATCATAGTTTGCTGAAAGCAGTGTGAAGAGGGACAAGTGAACAGTGTGTGTTAAGAGCCTTGATTTGTATCATTAAAATCTTCACACACAATCCTGGCCATGGAATCCAAGGTAGCTGTAATATATAGTGTCATCGTTTTTAGTTGTGTGGGTTTTTTTTTAGTTGTTTATACCAAAACCATGACAGCTACCATACCATCGTTAAAGGAAAAAACACTTGCTGTTCATCTACCTTCCAATAATGGTGCAGTGAGCTGTAGCCTCTCTATTTCTACCTAGAGAAAGATCCTGCAGCTCTTCCTAGTCTATTCACCTGACCCACCTCCTCATCTGTGCACTGTGCTCATACACAATGTTCCAAAGCGTAACATTCATGTTAAAACAACCATCGACGCCACTGTGGTTAGAATATCTTCTAATTTATTCATTTACTTAATGGCATTAATATGAAATGACTACTGTGTTTCATATAAAGAAACATCAAATTTGTATGCATAATACTGAAAAACTGTACAGCTCAAGCCTGACCGCGTAAAAACAAACATGAATAAATAATTCCAAAACTACATTCACGAGTAAAGATTTTTTTTTCTCCAAAGCTCCTTTGAACCAGCAAGGCTCACTGTTTCTGCCTGGTTAGTGGCCAGCTCAGGGTTTAGTAATACAGATCATTTACACTGAGCTTTAGGGTCAAGAGGGTTTGGCCAGGGTAAGTACAGCTCAAATGGGATCAAGATCAGCGTGTGTAATGCTGTAACCAGAGAATTCACGATGGTCCCAGAAAAGGAAGGGGTGAAAGAGAAAAGGGGGGAGTAAGCATGATCATGAGAAGGTCTAGACAGTTACAAAGGAAATCGCACTCCAACAAACAAACTGTTCTATAAACATGCAAAAACAAATGTTGACTCACCATTGTGCACAATAAACACCATGGGCATAACAATGCATACACACACACAAATATTTTAGAATCAACACGTCTGAATTGCACACCGCAATCTTTCTCACACACAATGTGCAGACACCAGAGTACTCACGCTCGAGAAATCCTGCACACAACCAGAAGAGCAGCGAGGGATGTGATGTGATGTGAGAGGGGGAAAAGATGTTGTCAGAGAGATATAAGAAATAAGAAAAGAATAACATATGGAACATGTGGAAGATATTTCATCAAAAAGTACTCTGTGATGGCAACATGGCTCTATATGTGACTTACTTCTCCAGGAGGGCCAGAGCGGTATGAGGGCTGACCCTCAGGTACTTGCAGGTTGGACGTCCATAGTCTGCGAGGTATGTAGACCAATCCCACTGCGTAAAGAGATCCAACAGCTAGAAAAACAAAAAGGGAAATTTAGAAAGAGTGAATGTGTTCATAGAGCATTATTAACCATTCTTTATTTTTACTTTTTATTACTGTGATATCAACAGATAGATAAAAAACTATTGGGTCTGTTTGGACACAATTACAGGGCTATAAAGTGCAGAAAGATTGGAATTTAATTTAAAAAATGTTTTTAAATATTTGAGTGCATCAAAGCAGATCGAGTTCATTCCGACTCCATTCAGTCGCCCCTTACTGAAGCAAGCAGTTCAGTTTTCCCAGTGTTACATAAGTGAGCTGGGCCTCTTAAATGAGATTACTGAGAAGGCACAAGGGAGACAAACATGACAAAACAGCGGATTACTGAAGAATGGAGAGCGGTTAAAGAGAGAAAAGCCATTTACGCTTTTTCACCTTGTGAGTGGAGGTGTTTTGGTCTGCCTGTGACCCAGGCCTGACCCGATAATGACCCAGGATTGAGCTAAAATCTACGGTCATTTACAAACCCGATGACTTTCAGTACACTACCAGCACCAACAACTCAGCCCTCTCCACACACTGATACTGATCAGATGTACATACATGCAGACAATTAAAGACATATTTATTCCACCACAGATGGAAAAAGGTCCATGTCCTGAACTGAAAACATTCTTGTTTATGCATGTGTGACAGGCAAAGATAAATCACCACAAATCTGTCTGATCAAGTACACAACATAAAAAGGCAATCTCCAAACATCTCCGTCTGTTTCCTTACTCACACAGCCTCACCTCAATCGCACAGACACGATAACACACGTACACCAGCATGTCCGAGTGTGATAAGTCAGATTTACATGCACAAATCTCGGATTCATTTCTTTTAGCTCCTCCTACATGCATGAGCTGTAAATCCATCAAAAAATAATATTCACAATTGAGAATGAGAAGTAGAAGGAAAAGAAGCAGCAGGGAGATCAGGCTTTCCCGTCATCCATAACCCTGCATATACACAAACAAAAATGTGTGCATTCCATACAGCACTGACTGCGCTCATGACCTGGGTTTCAACTCTCGACTGAGCTCCCTCCCTCCGCCTTCACCTCCTTATGAACTTCCATTCGGTATCTCTACACGTCTCTCTCTCTCTCTCACCTCAGCGTGACCCTGTGGCGGTGTTATCGGCCCCACTTTCCTTGCTTGCTGAACAAACAGTGAGCTGGGTTGGGGAGGGGGGGATGGTGGTGGTGGATGAGACAGGCACTGGATTATCACTTCCTCTCATTCTTCCCAAAGAAAGAATGATGGAGAGAGAGAGAGGGGAAAAAAAAAAGACAAAATAAAACATGACGTGGCACACAGAAGTGTTGACCTTGTTTCCCTCGTGCCCTCATTTTCACCCCTACCTCATATACACTCTCCCTCTCACTCACTGCGAAGTGGGCATTTGGTTAAAGGCTCTTAATGGTTATTCTGACTGCCGTATTTATTTGTTTGGAACGCTAGGGGAATTACCAATCTTGTTAATAGTCTAGAGGGGCTGGTAAACTGACCCTCTGTTTTTATTCTCCCAGATTTGTTGCCCTTTGGACAGTACTTTGAAAACACATGATTTGATTTGCAGCATAATGCATGTTCTAAATCACAGAACACATTTTGAAATGAACAGAAAATGATGCAGGATAAATACATATGCACTTGTAACTATATCCATCAAACAAATTTGACTAGTCAGCATTTATTCCATCGTCAGTGGCTAAATTAAGATAACCTGTCGGACGTTGTTATTGTAATAATGCTGCCTCTACAACTAAACATGCATACCTATTGTTCTCAATTTCTCCTCTGATCGTCCCTCCGTTCAACCGTCCATTCCTCTGTCCTCCCTACAATCACACTTTCTTTCCATTAATTTTGCCGTTATCTCTGCTTTCATCTCCTGCGCTTTGTTTCTCACCTCTGGCTGGCCTCTCGATTTTAGCATTGTTTGGTGCATTCTCTGGCATTCGGCCAGCAGCCGGAGGGAATTCACAGGCCAAGTTCAGCTGAACCTAATCTTGAACAATAATAATAATAAAGTGCCATAGAATAGAATGATTGGCCCATACAAGCAAACAATAACAAACCCCTTTTCCACTATAAACCAACTTCAGGAACCCTCTCGGAGAAAGATAACGAATAGCTTTGAAAATAATCAAACAGGTGTTATAATGCCATATTGTGCTGGTAATGCTAAAAGGCCCTTAAACAAAGCTCATACAACCTACTTAAGATGTCTGTTAAATTAATTGGCTGAATCATGAGCAGTGTGAACTGAACAAGAGATTAGGTTCTTAGAGCAAAACTATAAGACAGAACAATATGCAAATCCAGATACTTGGTACAGAATACCTCTACTACAAAGTACGAATACTGCCATTCAAATAGAGTCTAAGCTGTCAATCAACCGGCACAAAGAAATATTGATGCGTCTCGTTCAGTGTGTTCTCATACCTGACATTTGAACCATATTTGAACTACATTTCAACACTTTACCGATAGAGTTAGAGTCATTTAAAAAACCTGGTGTGCTCTCCTGCAACATTCAGCACAGACGTGCACTCAAACCCATTGGAACAAAAAGAGGAGGTTGCCTATGTGCATGTTCTATGTTTGACAGAAATGTTTTTGTTAAATTTAGACACTAGAAAAGCTACCTGCACACTTTCTTCCCAGTTGCAGTACATCACTTTTTTTTTTTCCTATGATGTAAGAAGCAAGAAAGTATCCACTTAAACTTCTATTGTTTCCCTGCCACCAAAACAGCTCCGAGTCATCGAGGCATGAACTCCACAAGACCTCTAAAGGTGTGCTGTGGAATCTCACACCAAGACATTAGCAGCAGATCCTGTCTTGTGAATTGTAAAATAAATAAATAAAAAGTAAAAATTGTAAATGTGACCTCCATATGATTTCACATTTTCCATTTTCGGTATCACCTTAGGTATGTACGTATCATTTGTCTAAATCAAAGACTTCAAAAATAGAACATATTCCCTCACTAGGGCATAAAAGGAACTGAGTGAATCCATACAAATCCTGGTACGTGTCTTATGTGATTTTTCTGGGGCAACCAAATATATGTTTTGACAGTACAGTGCCTTGCAAAAGTATTCATACCCACTGAACTTTTCCACATTTTGACATGTTACAACCACAAAGAAAAATGTATTGTATTGGGATTTTATGAAATAGACTGAAAGAAAGTGGCACATAATTGTGAAGTGGAATGAAAATTATAAATGGTGTCCAAAAATAAATATCTGAAAAGTGGAGCGTGCGTTTGTATTCAGCCCCCTTTACTCTGATACCCCCAACTAAAATCCAGTGAAACCAATTGCCTTCAGAAGTCACCTAATTAGTAAATGGGTGTAATTGCACATGGGTGTAATTTAATCTCAGTATAAATACAGCTGTTCTGTGAAGCCCTCAGACATGTGTTAGAGAACATTAGTGAACAAACAGCATCATCACGACCAAAGAACATACCAGACAGGTCAGGGATAAAGCTGTGGAGAATTTTAAAGCAGGGTTAGGTTATAAATTAATATCCTAAGCCTTAAACATCTCACGGAGCACTGTACAATCCATCATCCAACAATGGAAAAAGTATGGCACAACTGCAAGCCTACCAAGACATGGCTGTCCACCTAAACTGACAGGCAGTGCAAGGAAAGCATTAATCAGAGAAGCAGCCAAGAGGCCCATGGTAACTCTGGAGGAGCTGCAGAGATCCACAGCTCAGGTGGGAGAATCTGTCCACAGGACAACTATTAGTCATGCACTCCACAAATATGGTCTTTATGGAAGAGTGGCAAGAAGAAAGCCATTGTTGAAAGAAAGCCACAAACAATCTTGTTTGCTGTTTGCGACAAGCCAAGTGGGGGACACAATAAGCATGTGGAAGAAGGTGCTCTCGTCAGAGGAGACCAAAACTGAAATTCTTGGCCAAAATTCAAAACGTTATGTGTGGCGGAAACCTAACACTGCACATCACCCTGCACACCCCATCCCTAATGTGAAATATGGTGGTGGCAGCATCATGTTGTGGGGATGCTTTTCTTCAGCACAGACAGGGAAGCTGGTCATAGTTGATGGGAAGATGGATGGAGCCAAATACAGGGCAATCTTAGATGAAAACCTGGGGCGGAGGTTCACCTTCCAGCAAGACAATGACCCTAAACATACAGTCAGAGCTACAACGGAGTGGTTTAGATCAAAGCATATTCATGTGTTAGAATGGCCCATTTAAAGTTCAGACCTAAAACCAATTGAGAATCTGTGGCGAGACTTGAAAATCGCTGTTCACAGACGCTCGCCATCCAACCTGACTGATCTTGAGCTATTTTGCAACGAAGAATGGGCAAAAATGTCATTCTCTAGATGTGCAAAGCTGGTAGAGACATACCCCAAAAGACTTGCAGCTGTAATTGCAGCGAAAGGTGGTTCTAAAAAGTATTGACTCAGTGGGGCTGAATACAAATACTACACATACTGAACACCACACACTTCAGATATTTATTTGTAAAAAAAAAAAAAAAAAAAAAAAAAAAAAAATTACAATTATGTGCCAATTTGTGTTGGTCTGTCACATAAAATCCTAATAAAATAAATTTTTGTTTGTGGTTGTAACGCGTCAAAATGTGAAAAAGTTCAGTGGGTATGAATACTTTTGCAAGGCACTGTATGTGCCCTTAAAAATGGATTTAAGCAGCAAGTAGTAAATGGTTGCCATTTCTGCTGTCAGCTTTAGGGATGAATGTCAGTGACTGACACCAGATGAGTCAATCTCATAACCCTTTCAGTCAACAAGGTCATCTCCAATTCAAACCTCTTTCCTGCTGCCTAAATAACGCTGATGCTTTATCTGAACACTGACCTGGATTGACAGCTTCAGCTCCTGCAACAACTCCCCCCGACTCCACCAAAAGTCTTTGCTAAGTGGAAGCACTCAGCATGCCTATGTGTGTGTGGGCCATGTGAGCACGGGGAAAACGAATGGGGGGGGGGGGGGGGGGCAAAAGAAAAAGTACAGAAACTTCACTCAACATAAAGGCTGAGTATGATGGAGATAACAAGATTTATCAGCTTTTGAAGCAGAGGGAAAGTGGGTCCCAATGTTGATGGCCATATTTCAGTTTGAATAGCAGACCCAAATGGTCAAAGGTTATCTTTTGAGGTTATCAAGACTGACAGAGTTTAAGCTCCTGTCTTCTGGTGGTATGTTCAAAGAACTCACAAACACAGTAAGTAAACTATCTCTGCTGCAGTCTAAGTGCTGAAGAGTGGTGGTGCTGTCATTCGACAGATATTATCCATGGTCATAAATGTGTTTTCCCCAGTGTGGTAGGTTGACAGGAGATAAAGACATGAAAAAGAGGTGAAATTATTAGAGATCACAAGAAACTGAGCAAAGTGAGAAATAGAATATAATTAGACTAAAGTGCAATTACACTAAAGAACTGCGTGACCTGTTGCACCTCATAAGCCTCATTACAATATTTACTATAATCTCACTCTTGATCGTGTGGTATTGCTTAATTAATTAATAAATGGCTGACCTGATTAGAAGGAATATGTCGATGACATCTGTAACTGACACAAAGAATCATTTGTCAATCACTTTTCAAGCAATAAATGTACTGAAGCAACTAACGGAAGTTACAGTTACTACCTGAAACACATGTATGCTAGATTTTCCATTTTGTCACCTGCTACAAAGCAGCAAACCAAAACCAAGCACAAAAAAGGGCATCCTGGTTGGTTTATCTGGATGCGATCATTGCTCAGTGCCTCTGTACTGAACCCCAACTTTGAACACACTGGTGTGTTATCAGCCCTCATAGCTAACAGGCTACATCAGGATCAAGTAAAAACAGAATTCGTCCTGGGGCCACTCTGTCTAAGAAGCTAGAGACTCAGCCTGGGGAAGGAGCGGCCCCGAACTCACCTTCCTGTGCTCTCCAGAGAAGCAAAAGTTATCAGTGGGGCAATGGTGTGGTGAAACGGTCACGCAGACCATAAAAGCACATATACACTAGGAAAGAATAAAGCACGTGAAATATACATAATGCAAAAGTAACTGATACAGGTTAATGAATAAATAAAAAGACAGTGTTGGCGTTATCTAAAGGTGTGCTCAAAAATGTAGACAACAGGGACAAAGAAGCATTCTGTATAAGCCTTTCTTCTAGCTATTTCTAGTCCTCTGGGGCATTATTAAAGGCAAACTTCAGCATAAACCTACTGTTGAATACATCAGCTATGTTTCTTGATTTTGTACCACTGTCACATTTAGTTCCTTTAGTGTTTGGAACAATATGCAACATTCATTTCTTTATGGGTTTGAGTACAAACATGTACTCTGTTCTATGCTACCAATTTTTATTTTTTTTTTTAATAAGTGCAAGGTCTGCTTTTAAGTTCTGCTTACGGCATCGCACTACGCTGAAGGACCAAAAACAGCACCTTTCACTCAAGTTTCTATTCATCACATATCCCTCCTTTAAACCTGAATAACAGTCTATGCTATTTCTGATACCCTACACATCTACTACTAGTCTTCATACTACTTCTGTTGACATCTGTACTGTAACAGATAGCGTTGATTAGAACATTCACTTCCTGCATCTTCAAACCCTCCTAGCTGCTTTGGGTATATTGTACCAGTCTTACTAGAATCAGATCCCATCTCCTAGGAACTCAATAATTTGTCTGAAATAAATTTAAAAATGTCTATAAAACTGACATAGTGACAAGGTATTCCTAACTATAGGTTATAATATTTTCAGTCCCAGATCTCTTACTCCTCACCCACCCATATCAGAGTTTGCTGACATACAGTACACTGGCTTCCCATTTCATGTATATGAAATTAATCCTTATCACTCACGCTGCAGGCATTTACAGCTGTAGAGATACCAGTTTGCTGCTCAACATGCTCAGCATCACTCATGTCTGATTGGCAGCTCTCACCACAAGTAAAATTCAATAAATACATATAAATATATACACATCTATTTTTTTTAATGGCAACTTATTTTGCAACACAGGATCGGACAGGGCAGATGCATATCTTCGATCATCACTTTTAGCTTATTTTATAATTATAACTCACTGGGATAATCAAGAGCGTCTGCAGAAATGCCATAAATGTAAATGTACTCAGCTGTCGTAGCAGTTATTTCTCTTTGCATGTACCATATGAGACATTCAGAGCCTGAGGAAAACTGCACTGCTCCTGTTTTTAAAGCATGTTTGGAGTTGCTGGCAATTAATAAATGTTTGACAAAGCAGAGCATGAATTAACTAGGGGAAGACGTGGCCTCCTTCTCACCTTCCTGTCCATTCAGTCAAGGCAGAGTTATCACCAGGGCAAGAGTGCGCTGGAACGGTCAGAGCTGCGTGGTGGTCACAAACAGCTAAATTGGACTGATTTGTTTTTTTGTTTGTTTTTTTATATTAAAAAAAAGTAAATACAATAGATAGAGCAGGTTTACTGGTCAGGCATAATGGGAGAAAATGCCAAGGAGATGCATGGGGTGTTCCTCAGCATGGGTTTTCTAACATGCTGGAGGGCACAGAATCTCAGGGTCTGAGAAGGCCAAACCAATTTTACAATACTGTGAATATTTAAGGAAATATTTAATACAATGTTTAATTAGTAAAAGGCACAGTAACTGAACAAAAATGTTTCCAAAAGGTCGGCACTTCCATTTATTGTTATTTAATTTCTCCATCCTTTTCAAGACTTACTGGAATGGGATTAAAGCAATTAAAGCAAACTGCTTTACAATTGAGGCCAAACATTAAAGATGTTGTGCATGCACAGGTGTAAATATCATTACTGCCATTTTTTCTATAGAATAAACTGCTTGGAAAACACTCTGATAGAGAAATAATCAGATAAGCTGAACCTTTTTTCTCTCAATGTACAACACAGACTCTGACAACCCTTGTGATGAGGGTCAGAGAAAGGCTACTAACCAAAGTCCACTTATTCAGAGACACCACACCATGAAGATAAATAGATTCCAGAAAAAAAATAATACGAGTGAGTGAAAGTTGTCATGTAAGACAATTAAGTCATGTCAGTGCTTGTTCTTCCACTGGAATTCACCAAAAACCTATTTACAGTTCTAAGTGGCAATGAAACTGGCATTAGGGATTGACCTACCACACATCAGGCTTTCCAGTAAGAGGCAATGAGGGTTGAAATTGAGGTCATAGAGAAACAAAAACTATTTTCCTATCAACTGTCAGAGAGAGAGAGAGAGAGAGAGAGAGAGAGAGAGAGAGAGAGAGAGAGAGAGAGAGAGAGAGAGAGAGAGAGAGAGAGAGAGAGAATATTTTCAGAGGGAAACAAGGAAATAAATGGCAAAAAGGCAAGGAAATGATGAAAGAAAAAAAAACATACCACATTTTTAAAAGAGGACAACCTGGATGACGTGAGACAGTTTATACCTAGTGCTCATGGTCAGCACAAAATAAATGTTTGGGAGAACACAAAATGTTGCAGACAGAGAGTAATATGAGGAGGAAAGAAAATGGAACAAATATATCCATTTCTGTTCCCCAGCAACTCAGGCTGTTCTGTCAGGACACAGGTCCACGTGCTGTGTTGAACTAAGCTGACGGTGAGCTGGAGTGTTAAAGATAGAAGAGCTCAAACTCTAGGTCCTGAGAGACTCCTTTGCTGGACAGCAGCCAAGGTTACTTGAGGGTCAGCACTCGGTCTTCTAATATGTGCTCGATGTGTGTATGCATTACACGCAAAGCTTTACTGCTTTAACATACTCTATCCCAACACTGCCAATTTTCACAGAAGGCAGGAGAGAAATATAGGGAAAGAGCAAGAAAAAGGGAGACAGACAGATAGCACGTCAGGCTTATCGTCCATTGGCTCCAGGGAAACGCAAGCAGGGTCGGCCGGAGGCCATTTGACTGGCCCTCCCCTTCTCCCTCACATATTCTCTCTCCGTCTTCACTCCAAGACGGAAAGACAGGAAGAAGGCTGGAGAAAGTGATTACACCTGGTCTGGTTCTGGCAGTTAAGTACAGGAAGGTCAGCCAGCGTGCACTGGGGGCAGGATGAGTTCACAGCCCCACACTTCACACACTTGTCTCTCTCTTTTGCTGCCTCCTCCTTCTTTTAACCTCTATCATTCTCCTTTCTCTTCTGCTGTCTTCTTAGTGCTTTTTGCAGGATTAAAGACTAACAATTAAGCAATCAATTCATATAATTTCAGTTGCACTAATCTTAATCATCGATTAAATGACCTCACTATTAAATAGTGCTCATCGTTCACTGATTAACCTTCAATATGTAGGTCCACCCTGTAATTTTGACTATGTGAAATTAATTCAGTTATTTACTGTCTATACTCTGAATGAGTCTCCTAATAGACCTCTGTGTAATTAAACTACACATCCAAGACTCAAACCTCTAATGGCACTCTCAGCTGGAATCTGTTGTATCCCATCCTTAAGGAAAAAACATGGTTATGTTGGCTGAGTTGGTAAGCTTTCAGTCCATCATCCAATACATCATGTTGGCTTATTATACATACAAGCGCATGGTGCCCACAAAGAGGTCACAACTCTGCAAATCCAAAATACCAAAACCACCAACCCCAAAATTCTAATACTCTGAGCATTGTGAGGTTTTATTCTGACAGAGCTTACCATCCCAAACAGGTAAATGCCTGTAATCCACATGAAGTTCAAATAATGAACAGGAGGGGTTAAATACTACATTACTTTGCTAAGAAAACATAAAACATAATGGTCTCTCAACTGACACGACCCATCTAGGAAAGACTATATTTGCAAAACCTCTCAATATGTATTGCAGAGACAGCATCACAATGTGAGCATGCATGGTCCTACATGAATTATGAGCTTCTGTCTGCATCTTCGTGAAAAAGCTACCCAGGCCTGGGATCACAACCGATCATACTGTCATCATCGAACAAAAGCACAACATCCCTAACTATCTACTCCTGATGTGTGGCTGTTTTGAAAGAGATGTTCTGCTGAAAGAGACATTTTGGAGGGATTCATTGCCCTAGTGTGTCACGATGTCTTCACTGCATGGTAGAGACAGAGAGAGAAAGGACACTGTTCAGTACTCTAGAGTGAGCCAAACTAAAAAGAATCAGTTGAGACTTCAGCATCCATCTTCACCACAAGAACACACACAGTGTGTCATCCTCATGGGGGTGAAGAGTACACTGATGCAAAGAGAGATGTCAACCCCCTGCATGGTAGAATCTTTGCTCCCTCAGCGACTCCATACAAGCAGGGCAGCTCATCAGTCTGACCCCTGGAGACCTGTGACAGGACCTTAAACAGGCCTTTCACTGCCACACACTGGCAGGCCATTGAGAAAGTGCAGGGGCAACAGATTTAAGCATGACACACTCTGGCCACTGAGAGGAAGCAAGACAGAACAATTACACAGTGACACCTGTCAGTGGCTTGTTTAGCTGTCTATGGAGAGATGGCAAGAAAACTGGAATTGCCCGACTTCCTTTTCTTACTCTACGTATCCCTTCATTAGAACTTTCAGCTCTAATTCCTTTCTCACATCTCAACTTGATTTTTCTGTGTTTGCCAGTGAAATAACAAGAAAACTAAAACCCTGGAGCCCCACATAGATCTAGTTTCTGATTCTTATCCTTACACTTTGCAAATGCGTCTTGAAAGCACCACATAGGATTGATGGTACAGGTCTAGAGTATAATGAGAATAGCACAGCCCAGGTGGTTTTATCCTCCATTACTCCTAAACTACACTCCTCCACTGTTTTCCGGTTTGTCTGACACCAGCTACTGAACCATATAGCTTCTGGGTTCACACAAATACATGCACAACCCCAGGTCCAATCCATCCTGCTGACATCACTACCTGAGTGGTAGCCATCATACCCTTCTATCACTTGCTCTGTTTATCCTTTTGTCCCCTATTCCATGTTCTTCTAACCAGCTCAGAAAAAACTTGTGCCGCTATAAGCATTTAAGAAAAATCCTTTCATTCTGCTAACATATTGAGCACAGATACTCAAATTAATATTGCTTACAGCAGTTTGCAAAGTGTACAGTGATTCATCACCATGATATATAAATAGTACAAATATGTTAGTGCAGGTTTCAGTCATCTGTAAAGCCTAAATGCAATGTGACAAACTCAAAACCTGAATAACCTAAAACTCAAAAGTAACAACATACAACAACAGTTTATATGTAAAATATTTGGGTGTAAGTTAAGATTAGGTAATGACTGGACATGCACAAATGACTAAAGACAGACATGCACAAAGTAATGCTTGGTCCAAGCCAATGAACAACTTGGGAAACTCCCAACTCCGATGTTGAACTTGCAGATTGATGGAACTAGAAATGTAGAAATGTAGCTGTAGGAATTCCCTGAATTCACTTTGGCTTTGATACTTTCATTGTCTTTTAAAACAGTAAAAAATAATTTAAATCAAGAATTACAAAGAGAGTGGAAACAAAACCCTACTATAGAGGTCATTTTTTGTCATTTGCAACAAGCAGAATTCATTCTGGCATTCTGGCAATAATTACTGGCACTACAGGTTTTTTAATTCCCACATTTAAATACCACAAAGAAATTCTACCCAATAAGTGAGCCTGACTGAAATAATTTCCAAGTAAAAGAATAAATAAATTTATAAATATGTTTCATAGCACAAGTACCAAATATGCCCCATGTTCCCTTTCTTTGTCCCATTAGCTGCATATCTGACCACTTGCTATCCTGCATAAAAGTAAAAAGTCCTGATGCAGGCTGTGTGTGCCGGAGGGGGAAGAAGTATACAGAGTATTCTCCTCCATTTCTGTAGCACTGGAAAAACATTGTGCAGTGTAGGTAACCAGTTAAAATCTCAGAAAAGCTTCCCACCAAGTGGTACAACAAAAAGCAGTCAAAATGTTTAATAGCAGGCCTGCCTTGGTTACTTACAAAAACAAACCTTCTTCAGATTCTTACATTCCTTACCTGATATTTGAAAGCAGAAATCTGTGGAGATAGTTAAAAGCTGAATACTACTTGGTTTGCAAATCATTGACATCATTTTCACCTGGATCATAATCACGTTAGCCAAGAAGGTCCAACAGTATCATCAATTCTTGTAAAGAAGGAGGAGAGAACATTTCTCTCCCGTATTCCTTCCAAACTACTTTCTTCAATGGGACAATAGAAAGAGGTCTGATCAGATGTCTCACTGTCTGGTATGGAAACTGTACCATCTTATAGAGCAAAATCATAGAATGGATTTATGAGAACAGCTGAGAAGATCTTCATGCACCATCAATAACTGACCCAAAGCACTGAAACATCAAGGTCATCAGTTTGGTGGAAGATCCCCTCCCACCTACACATAGTTGAATCTCAAGAATTCTTCATCCTCCTACCATCTGGCTAAAAGTATTTGAGCATCTGTGCCACCAATACCAAACTCATCAATAGCCTCTTCCCTGAGCCAGCCTGTACGCTGTTGCTCCCCAGTTCCCACTTGGTCTAACCAAAACTCATTCCAACATGAACCATATAAGATCACAAGATGATATTTTGACAAAAAGGTTTAAATCTCCAACAAGGAGTCACCGAGAAACTAATAAAATCAGATAAAGAAAATAACATCATATTAATAATGACTTACATTACTTACTGATCACAACGAAATCATAGCTGGGATTCAGTAATCGTTGTAGAGCACAAGAGAACAGAAAGAAAGGAGATAAATGTCCATAGACAAATAGGTTCATGAAATGCAACATGAAGATGCAAAAATGTTCGTAAATTATGCTGGACATTGAGGAAACAAAAGTGGGAAAAAGTAATTACTTTACCTGTTAATGAGCATGCTACGAAAGCACATATAAAAATAAAGTAAATGATCTGGTTGAAGGCACAAGTGAACCAAAAGTGACAATAGTACTGGCAGTAAAATTAAGTTGCAAATATTGATTTCTTGTACGACCTGAAAAATCCTGACCAGAAATCCAGAGTAGAACCAGTAATAAGAGAAAAGCATTTTCCATTGGACATTTTAAACACATTCCAAGGATTCAAGGATAATGCCTGTGGACAGGCCACAAAAATGCACAGCAGCCTCTGGCTTTGAAACCTAGGGTAAGAGGAACCAAATTTCCAACCCCCCATCTTCATGTAAAACTGGCGCATAAGGTGAGGGGGAGAAGTTCCTTAGGTAAACTAAACCTAGCCTATTTGCTTTGGCCATTGTCAATTCTTCTAGCCTATATTAGAAAATTGTTAGCCAAAGATATTATTAGTCCTTCTAGTATATACCTGCCAAAGCACAGTGAACTAATACACAGCTTTACAAAAGGGCCTCCAGCTGCTGCCAATATATATCAAAGGAGCTGAAATAGTTCATTGGGTCTTGACATGTCTAGCCAAAAAATGTTTATATTATACAGCTATTATAACCATGGCACAAGAATTTTATGATAAGTCACTTTAAAAAAAAAAGTCTCATACCTTCATGGGCTCTAATATCATTAAAAGCCCTTACTGAAAGTTTTATTAGGAATTTGGGCAGGAAGAAGACTGAGGGCAAAATTATTATGTGCATTGACCAAGGGTGTGCAGAATGCTTGGGGGCAGGGGTGATGTGTGCTGCCATGCCACAGAGTCCAGCAGGCCTCCCACACACCAAGGCCGGCCAAGGGTTCCCACTACCACAAGACCTCTAAATATAGCTGCACAGCACTGAGCCACAGCCAGCAGCACTGTTTACACTGCCCACTTCTGCTTTCTCACTTTGTCTGTCGGAAAAGACCGACTCTCTTTATAGCAGTCACAGCTGTTTATTTCTACATCACTTCTGCAGACAAAATGGAGCAATCCAAGAATGCTAAAAAGGCTGAGACAACTGAGGGGAAACAACTGTCCTCTCCTATTTTGAGATGTTTTTGTCCGCTTACAATGTGAAGTCCCACTGAGAATGAAGATCCGTGCAAGAGTACACATGAATTAATCTTTCTGAAGTTCTCTCATCTTTGTTCTACATAGTTTCTATCTGCCATCTTCAGTCCCACCAACATGTCAATGTTTCTTCATTAGTCCTACTTATGCCTCAACCTCTTCTAAAGTCTGGATGCTTCACTCTCTTTTCATATTTGTTTCTCTCAGGTTGAAGAATAAAGCAACGCTCAAGATTCTCACCAAACCCCTCCCAGAGCTTCCGGACCTTTCTGTTGTCTGTCTCCAGAAAGATTGACCCACAGCCCCATCCCAGGACCTGAGAGTCTTGTACACAAACGGGCCCTTCAGGTTGATTTATCGGGCGTATTCATTGCCAGCCTCACTGGGGGATGCCTGGGTCAACACACTGGTTCTGACACCGCTGATCTCTACAACAGGGAGGGGGAACCTAACTCCACCTAACTCTGAAATTATGATGAGAACACCGATAACCAGTGACTCATCCAGATAGCTGACTCACAGGTGACCTAAATTTAACCATGTGTTTATGTGAAATATAGCGCTTTACATTATTTTCTCAAGATTCAATATAGTCGTACTTTGGGAGAAAAAACAACAACAACAAAAAAACAAACAAAGCAAAACCACACATTCGCGTTCATGGTGAAGTCATGGTTTTAGGGGGGAAAAAAAAACTAAATGGAAAACAAGTGGCACTGCATCATGATGGCAGGCGGGACAAAACGGGATTGTTTTAATGGAAGAAAGAGCTATCCGTCACTGTCTGTCAGCTCATTCATCCACCGCTCCACGACCATCCAGCCCATCCGTCATCCCCTCACAGCCTCTGACATTTGCTCAGGTTGGCTACTTTGGCTTCAAGGGAGGGGGTCCCGAATATGGAACCTCATACCCCCAGTGTTATTCTTTCCCATCCCCTCTAGACCTCTTGATTTGCCACCCACCATCGCAACACATGCACAGACTATACACGCTTCTTTTCCAGAGAAACGTATTACAAAAACTTCAAGAGTAAAGTCAAAGATTTAGTATGAATAAGGCACAGAAGTGAGGTGAGTGGGTGAGAAGTGAATTGCATTGCAAAATACCAGGTTCTGAAACTCCAAAGGGATGCTCCAATGTGCAATTCAGTGTTCAGAAAGTAGAAGGGTTAAAAGGGGCAACTGGGATAAGATGACCTGTAAAAAGTTGACAAAGATACTCACCTTAAATTCTGACCCAAATAGGACAGAAGTAAAGTTCTGTATTTATCAAAAGTCTTTGGATCGCAGATATGAATGCAAAAACACAGACACACATTGAGGGGAACTTAAGGAAAGAAACCTTCAAACAAAACCAGGACTGAGGTTGAGGTTTAGGGGGTTGGAACTGCTGGATAGGGATAGAGAATAAGTGAAAGGAGGGGATGCTTAGGGGTAAACAGGAGAAAACAGTAGAAAGGGAGAAGGAAGAATGAAAGAAAAGAAAAAGGGGTGGAAAAAAAACAAAGACCTACTTGTCTCAAGTCGATGAAGGCGAGCAGCAGAGTGTCCCCCTGGAAGCCAGGCACCGGGCCGGCCCTGGCAAACCCTGTGGGAAAGAGAGAAGGATAAAGAGAGTAGGGAATTCGCCATGGAGTTGGAGATTGGCAGACGGATGACAGCCAGGACAAGGGGAGGACAGGGGGAGGTTCAGAGGGGGCAGGGGAGGTGGATTGGAGGGGGTTTTGGTGGTTCTGCGGGTGCTGATGGGGGGTGAGTGCTGGGTGGTTCGGGGCAGCCCCTGCCACAGAGTCATGTCTCTTGGTTTGCCACTGGCTTTGTGCAATCCCTAAAAAACCCTCATCATCAAACTCTCATTAATTCTCCCCTAGTGTTGATCTGACAAGTCGGAGAGTGGGGTGGAGTATGAGTGACAAGGGGTCTGCCTTTACCTCCACAGCCTGAAACCAATAAGGGCTGTTCTTCTGAACATGTGGCGCAGCACAGGGCAAAGGTGGGGACTAAACCTTGTGAAAAGGCAAGAGGGATTGTAGAAAGGTTTCAGGGGGTTGGATGTGAGGCCACCAGAGCGTTCTCTGGCTTTGGCGGGAAACCCGTAAACAAGCAGCTTCGCCATTCTAGAAAACGGAACGTTTGACACACAGAGACAAAACAAGCTGAGCCTGGGAGAAAACCTTTTCTCCTCACAACGCTGAGGGCTTTTTCCCCCTCTCACGCGGATTACATGCCTGCCATCTTTATTTCTGACCCCTGCACTATACATAAGGAACTTTGGGCAAATGGCAGTAAAGTAAATGTGATGCATGTCAGGCTACATCAAATCAAAAATACAATTACAAGACAAAAACAAACATAAAAACGTCAAAGCTTTATGCTTAATGCAACCAAAGAGAAATGAATAGGCTTTCTCAAGGGTAAACAAAAACTTTAGCAGCAATGGAAGTTCCATTGTTGCATTACTTCCTCTCTACCCCTGCTTACTTTGTGCTTGATGGACTAACAAGTAAACTGTGGCCAGAAAACAGAAATGAGTCATTTTATGGCAGTTTAATATTAAATTAGTCCAAAACCTCATTAGTGATCAACCCTGATCTCTACACAACAACAAGCCTTTCAATTCAGGAAGAGGCAGAGCACCCCTAGCGGGTCACATTAAGCCTTGCAACAAGACTTTAGCATTACTCTACTATAAAATTATGACAGCCTCTATAATCCCTGCTACTCTCAAAAGCCAATGTAACTCATTTGCCTCTCTTCTTCACACACCCCTCTTTACAGCCACCACAGATGGCTGTCATTGATGAGGGATTCCTTTAAACACATCCTCTGAATATTCCAGTAGTACATTATAGTTATTTTTGTGCCAAGGTCTGCCTTATTTCCTGAAACCCTTCATTACCTCCACCCCACCTATTTCACATGTGCTCATCCACATAGATAGAAACTGAAAGTTGAGGTTAAGACACTTTCCACTCAAGTGGCATTTAGATTATAGCCCAAATTTGTGGTTCTGTAAAATGGAAGCAACAGTATCGCAGCTTTTGAGGGGATTTAAAAAAAAAAGAGTGACACTGAGACAGTACTTATCAATCTGGTGGGAAAACAAAAAAACTAAAATGCCTACAGATGGAGCAACCACGGCAGTTGATGTGGCAGCCTTGTGGAAAAAGGTCATTTTGTTTCTCTGCCTGTGATCTCTGGGTGATGGCATGCACGAGGCAAGGATCATGGGAAATCCATTAACCAGACTGGGTCAGATGCTCAGAAGCGGTTTCAGCTGTGGTCACAAAGAAAGCTGCTAGAAAAGATGGGCCAAGCTATACAACTCTATCATGAGCCAAAAATTTGTTCTTTTTTCTCTCAATTTACCCTAATTTGCCTTTGGGGAGTGTGGGATCCATCTCTACCATATGCAGGACAGCCTGATTTATAAACACACAAGTGTTGTACTTACTCTCACACTCTTTGACATCTACGTTGAACTGCTGGAGTGCTCCCATAGATACCTGCCTGACATCAGCTTCGAGCAGCAGCTGCAGCAAGGAGGTGGACAGATGTTTACATGCAGACATACATGCTGTCTGAGCAACCTTTCCCTACATGTACAGAAACACAAAAATAAAGAAATGTCAGTGACATGTAGATACAAGCATGATTGTTATATAGGGAAACACAAAACACCAAAAAGTGATGGAAAGTACCACAAGACTAATTAAAACAAGAGCAAAAGGCTGAAATGAATTGTTTTTACAAGTTTTTTTTCAATCTCCCTGACTATCCCATACAATGGGAGAACATCACCACACATCTGATAGAAGTGTAATGCAGGATACTCACATCGAAGCACAGCATATCGTACAAATCTGATTGATCTTAGTAGAATATACAATATGCACCCACACAAAATATACAGTCATTAGAACTGTAGAGATAATTAATAATTTGCAAAAGAAATACTTAAGTTCAAATAGAGTAAACCATTTGTGTTGTTCTTTCACCAAGACATATAAAACCTCAAATATGCCCTTGTCTGCTGTCCAATTCCTTTCTGAAAGAATCTGATATTTTCAAGACAGACCCAAAGCTTTTAATTTGATACTAAATCTAAAAGAAAAACACAAGAGTGGAGAACCTGGAATCTATAGAATTTCTGACTAATAGGGTTAAAAATGAAAACTACTGCACTAACTGCAGGCAAAGCAAGTAGACGTGATCCCAAGTACAGTAGGTTCACTTCTGAGCAAATAAAGAACACAGGAACAGAAAGTTACAGTGAGACAGAAAAGGAAAGCTAACTAAATAAAAAGGAGGTAAAATAGAACTGCCTAGATTTCCTAGAATTCCCATCCTGAGATGGCCATTGCTAAATGTGGAGTTCAAACGTGCTTTTAAAAGTTTAAAATACTTTACTGAGACTCCAAGCTAGTATGGCATCCTGTCCTTACAAAATAACTTCAGGGTAGCTAGTTGTTATTAAGGCTGATTTATTCGCCATATACCTTTTGTTTTAAATGGGACCAAATTGAAAAGCCCCCCCCCCAAAAAGTGGGTTCATGTATTCAGATGAGAGCAGTTACATGAATGTGTTCAGCATTTAATTTTGCCAAAAAAAGCAACAACTATGTTCCAGTTGCCATTCGATATCCTATTCTGCTCTCCCTCTACCTAATGCCAGTTGGTACTAAAATTAGAAGCACTGACTTTAACCAATTAATGATTTGTCTGGACTGCTGATTGCAGTCATTGATCTAACAGTGGGAGTAATGGGAGCTAAGAGATATGGCTGGACCGAAGCCTAAAGCTGGGGTGGGGAGACAGAGGAGTACGTCTGATAAATGGGAACTCTTAATAACCTGGAACTGGAACTTGTGTACAAGAGCAAAATACACGTGTGGACTAATAAAGTCAATATAAATACAACTAATATTAATGCACAGTAAATACTAATTTTGTTTTACTTGTTTTTATTAAACAATCTGTATCTGACACAATATTTAATATTCATATAATTTAAAAAAAAAAAACTGTCATTCTAAAACTGTAAACTATAATTTGCAAAACAATACTGCAATAGACACAGGTAGTTCCTTAGTTCCAAGCTTTTCCTTCAGGCCTCGAAATTAGCTTCACCACCAGCCAGAATAATACTGCTCAGTTCTGCCACATTGCAATAAAAGGCTTAAGACATACACGGCTACGACAGTGAGAGCAGGGTCTGCTGTATTACTGCTGCAGTTATAACTGAAGTTCTTCCACATGCAGTAGAAATGAGAAACTACAAACTGCTTAATTAAATACCAGTCTTATACTGGCTTGCATGTGTTTTGGTGAAATGACTGCACATGTCCACATACATATGTACAAACACATGTTATATTAATCAGAGTTTAACACCCACATAAACTTTCCCACAAAAAAATGACACACATTTATTTACCCAACCAAATCCAACACCACATGAAAGCAAAGAAATAGGTAAAACCAAGGGCTAGAAGAGATGACAGCTGAATGGAAAAGGACCGCCTTGTATTGATGCTTTTGCATGGGGATGCCAGTGAATCCTGTTGATCGATGAACAGTGATCCGTTACATTTTGCAACCTTTTCAACTCAACATTAGTGGCTTGTTTACAGGTGAAACAATTGTAGGCAAACACTCATAATTAATCAAACATCCCACTAATCGTCAGTTTGTTACTTTCCTCTATTTCAGACACGCACTCAGTCATGATGTGGTCTAACCCAGTCAGCCTTTAATCAGGTTAAAGCACTTTCAGACCTAACTAGGCGATTACAGATGATTAGGGTGCCTGTGCGGCACTACGGTGATTAAAAAATAAACACGCTTGTCTTCCAGCCGCTCGTCTCTGCATTCTTAATAGCTATAATAAATCATGTGGGCCAAAGGAAGAGTGGCTGTTTGTTGTTTCTTTTCCTCATTGCGGAATGAAAACCCCACGATTATCTGTCTCCTACCGAGGCCATTACAATCACTCAATTGTGGCTCCTCGGGTCTGATTGGAGCAAAAGGCTTTATTGATTTGGCATGGTTAATATTTCTGTACAGATTTTGCATGTGAGAGCTTAGCAATGGAACCCTAATGTGGAAATACCATGCCCAGTCTGTTTTGAAGGGAAGTGGGTTAAACGATAAAAAATAAATAAATAAATAAAGTCAGCGCCATTAGTGTGACAATGTGTACCAGTTTAGCGTGACAATGTGTACTGTGGACTGAATTTAACAAATGTGCTCTTACAGCAGGCCAAATCTGTTTACTTCTTAAGTATGATTACAACGTACAAACGACCAAATCCGATTTGTTTGTTTGGACTGTAGGTTCATTTGTCTTTCAATGCAACATTATACAGGCATGCAGTTAATGATTAGTGTGAGGCAGGGAGTCCATGATTTATTTCACTACCAACAAGGAAAATTTACAGTAAAGGTCATCATCAAGAACCTGCTCTCAACATATCCAGCATAGCAACTAAACTGAAGAGTTTTTAAACAAAGACTGTGTGTTCACTGCTAAAAGTCCAGGCACTCTGCTTCGCTGATATACCTTTATGTTGATTTGGGTCTATGTTACAGTTTTTGCCACTAATTTCTGATGTGTACAGAAAAGAAAAAATACTAAATGAAATCAACTCAAGTCAAATGACTTGAATCTAATTGGAAAAAAGACTGCATGTTTACTTAAATCGGGTATGGCATAAAAATAAAATAAAATAAATAAATGTATTTTATTGTGAACATAGGCAAAGTTAATGCTAAGTTAAAGAGTAGCTACTTCACAAAGCACCCACATACGCATATACATAGCAAGTGTAGAGGTTAAGCCCACTCACAAAATGAAATATAATCACTGTATGCAATAAAAAAAAGTATATTTTAATGGCAATATTTCATGATTCAAAACTGATGAGGAGAATCTTGTGTAACTATTCCATATATGATACTGTATATACATATGATGTGTACCTGTGGTCACACTAACAATTATGGAGCTCACTGTGTCCTCAGTGCACACAACATGCAGGCTATTTACATGTTCTCACACACATGCAAAGCTAAACACGTCAAGTCACAGCTATACAGGGTAAGAGGAACATTGTTTGTCCCGAGACCTGAACGGTTTCCTCAGGTAGGCACAGAATAAGTTCATATCTGTGTGTGTGTGTGTGTGTGTGTGTGTGTGTGTGTGTGTGTGTGTGTGTGTGTGTGTGTGTGTGTGTGTGTGTGTGTGTGTGTGTGTGTGTGTGTGTGTGTGTGTGTGTGTGTGTGTGTGTGTGTGTGTGTGTGTGTTTCGGGTTCCCTTTTCACACCAAGGCAAACTAAGGATGGTACAGTCCTCTCACAGCAGTACACTTGTTTTACAGTTCAGGATAGAGGCATGTTAACAATTAGCTTGGGACATTGACAGGGAGAGAGAATGAAGGAAAGGGTGAGCAAGAGGTAGCCAGAGTGCCTAATTAAAGAAGGACTCATCAAATCCCTCATCAAAAACCACTTAGCAGTACACGGCTGTGAAAATAAACACACCACAGAAGACATCAGTAGATAGATAATAATACAGGACATAAAATGAGTCAGAGACCAAATGTTACACAGGTTACAGTATAAAATAAAAATGTTTGTAGGTTTTATATAATATTATAATAAATATAATATAATAGTATTTATATACAATTATAGAGGTGCTGGTCAAGGAAGATCTGCATTTATTTTTTTGAATGTGTGTATATATATAGATTAAGTAAAAAAATATTCATAATAGATGATAGCAATAGTAAAAACCTGAACCTTGTTTGAGATGAATTAAAATGAAAGTGACGTGAAATACGGCCAAGTGTGGTGACCCATACTCAGAATTCGTTCTCTGCATTTGACCCATCCAAAGTGCACACACACAGCAGTGAACACACACACACACCGTGAACACACACCGTGAACACACACCGTGAACAAACACCCGGAGCAGTGGGCAGGCATTTCTGCTGCGGCGCCCGGGGCGCAGGGGCACCTCAGTCGTGGCCAGCCCGAGACTCGAACCCACGACCTTAGGATTACGAGTCAGACTCTCTAACCATTAGGCCACGACTTGTTGAGACTTTCACACAGCCTGAGGCAAAACTAAGGGTAGGTTGCTGAGATTTATCAAATTTACTTGGTGAAATTTATGTTTTTTTGTTTGTTTGTTTGTTTGTTTGTTTGTTTTGCCTACTGATGTCAGATTATTCAAAAGCCCAGGCTGCAAAATTTTACACTGCAAAGAAACAACTTTTACAACACATACGTATTTCAAGAGTTTCTGCCTTTTACCAATTACTATTTACAGGAAGGAAACATACAATAAACCGAATTCATTCCATCCCAGCATTCATTAAAACCTCCGTAGTGCATGAAGAGGGCAGCGGTGGCTCAAGTGGTTAAGGCTCTATGTTGCTGGTCTGATGATTGGGCTTCAAGCCCCAGCACTGCCAAGCTGCCACTGTTGGGCAAGGCCCTTAACCCTCTCTACTCCAGAGGTGCTACATCATGGCTGACCCTGCTTTCTGACCACAACTTTCAAAGTTCAGATATGCAAAGAAAGAATTTCGCTGTGCTGTAATGTATAGGTGACCAAATAAAGGCTTCTTTTATTCTATTCTAACTGCAATCCAAAACTTTTCCTTCTGTGAATACTTTCAGTCTACACAACAACAAAAATAACCACACACTGCTCTGGTGGTCTCCCACATTACACATACACACACTAACACTTCTGCAGTGACATTATCACCATTATAACCCCAACCGAACTTTACTGGTAGAATGTGACTTTCTGTGGCGGCACATGTGGACATGTTCATTTTAATCTCAGTGTATATTTGTACACAACCTCATAGACACGAAAAAGCATTCATTTTTGAATAACTGCATTTTATGTATTTAAATGTATTTGAATGGCAAGCAATGGAGGCCATTATTTGCCATTAGAATACAGACTGCTATGCTGAGACTATTTACTTCATAAAATAAGACTGGGGACACTGAACGGTAAGCTGTTGTGGTTTTATGCTTCAGAATCGCTGGAGAAGCATGCACCACATGTTCTACAAAATTTTGCATCATGTAATCGAGGCATCATGGGATACAGAAGCAGAGCACCAAAGCAGAGGAGGACTTCACTCGTGCGTAATGCACGTTTCAGGACATCCTGCCAAAGCGGAGAGATTGAATCCACAGTTCTGAGCTGCTGTGACTCAGAAGGTATTCTAGACTGTTTGTGAAACAGTCAGTCTTGAGGCCCTGCAGACACTGGGGCAGGAAGCTTTCAGCTAAACTGAGCATGCTTTTGTCTGTAAAAAAAAAAATAAAAAATTCTCAACTTCACGAAGGATCATTTGGCTAGAACCAATTTTTTTTGTGTCCCCCCATCATGCCAGAAGAATTCTTTTGGTTATGGCAAAAAACGGATAAATATCTTTTTGTGGCTTTTCCTTTATGCCAGCCACTTTCTTGTTGCCTTCATTCTTCAGAAAATATGCAAGATTTTACACATGAAATCTCCTTTAAAGAGTTCCCCATGTTTGGCTGAATCAGTTGTTCTTATAGTCTAATACTAAGATTAAACCAGGAATGGTCGTGTTCAGGGTCTGTGGATAAATGAGCTTATTTATTCTGTTCGTTTTCAGTTTTATTTATTTCAGTTATTATTATGTTCATTTTATTTCATTTCTATAGTGCTCTCAACAGCAGCAGCTTAATGGAAATATGGATTTAGATCCCTAATGTGCAAACCAGAGCCAAGGAAAAGTCCCTTGGAACTTTGGAAAAGGAACCAGAGGAGAACCAGACTCCAAAGGGTTTTTGTTACACAGTACAAGAGTCAAACAGTAGTCAATGCACTGAATAAGCCTTTAGTCTAAGAGTCTGGGAATTAGCAAAGTACAGTCTTTGTGATTACCGTCGGCAAACTGCGGCTGTAGCTATAGCTACGATGTTCAGATGAGATTTTCATTCTAATTTGCTGAAGGCCATTTAGAAATGTTTTTGGAGGTCTTAAAACAATGAGAACAAAATCGATTCTGATTCAAACATGCTCAAGCCAATGTCGGCAAATGCTTCAATCCATATCAGGTCTCAGGTTCCATGACCAAATGTCTCTGAAGGCCAAAGTGAATAATGCCTGACAAGCCCTCTACATGTTGTCCCAAAAAGCAGCCCATTAAAGGGCGCCAATTTCGAACACTGGTTAATTTCAACATACAATGAGTCTCTGAATGAAAACGAGCCATCAGAACAACAACATGCAGTAGTGCTACACTGCAATCATGACTCATGGTTAAGGTTATGCCAGCATTTACGCACACACGGCAGCCATACTCACCGGCAATCTGGCGTGCTCTATGGGATTGCCCTAAAGAGGAGAGAGAGGAGGAGGAAAGGGACTGTTTTTAGGTCATAGGTCATATTTGAGACTGTGCCTTAGGGATTCTGACCTGTGATTTAGGGATTATACACAAGACTGATGACCATGCTGTTTTCCAATTCTTTCATAGAAACCCAAATCTCTCTTATCGTGCCACTGCTGGGTATGTAGTGGGTGGGCAAGGACAAGGGTGTTTACATGACTGATAAAGCTGTGGCTTTAGATACCCATTTTCCACTGTCCAGATGCTGGTGCTGGTTCTGGAGCAGGTCTAGGAAATGAGCAAACCTTTTGCAGAACTTGGAAGCAAACATCACATGAATACAGCTAGAGGTTTACTAATAAATGGCCTAAATAAGAGATCACAATTACATGGACTTTGCTATATTAGGCTTTGTGAACTAGTCTTTTTTTATCTTGTAATGTCAAATACAAAGTGTAAAGGAATATACATACACATAACCAAAGATATCATCTATGATTATACGCAAATACATGTAGGTGTTTATCTCTCTCATTTTATTGGTTGCAAAGCTACTAGAAGGAAATTTTGCTGTTTCAAGTCCCTGTTTCAGTTTGCCACCATTTCTTTAAAATCTTTTGGGTCTTTTTTTTTTTATTTTTATTTTTTTTTTTTTTTATTTATTTTTTTAAATCGACAACATTTTAATGCAAAGAGATTTAATGCTGCTAGATTTATGCTGACTAAATGACAGTGGTCTATGATCCCAAACTAAGAGCATTTTATGCTGAAGCACTGGGTTAAAATTGCAGAACCAGCACCACCAATGTTTCTGTGAAAAAGGCAAACAGCCACCTGAACACCTCTGCAGACATGAAACCCACAAGTGCCACTGCTAACTTGCACACACACATGGCTGCATTTTCATGGACACGGAACAGTGGAATAGCAGGATGAAGAGAAAGTTTTAGGAAGAGGATTCAAATGCATAAACAAGAAAATACAAAAAAAAAAAATAATCACAGACATGAGTATGACTAAAGCTATATGAGTATGTGGAAATAAAAAAAAAAAAAACAATGGTGAATGCTGCCCCTTCAGCTGAAATCCACCCAAAAATGTGCAGGTTGTTATTTTTGTGCAAAGAAGCACATCCCCCTTAGCCAATGCTGGGTCAGAGGGCATTGTGAGATTTAGAAGATTACAGGAGGGTAAAGGGGGGCTGCTGGAAGCAGCTTTCAGCGCCTCTGTCAGGGGACAGAGGCCACTGTGTAACCCTGGGGGCCAGCGCTGGCACTGGGACTCTTAGCTCTGCTAATCCAGCAAGGGAAGGATGTTTAGCAGAGGCCCATGGAAGGGAATGTAAGGAAAGCTTTTGTCTGGTTTAAATCCGCTTCAGGTCATGGGTCAAGGCCAGGCAGTACCAAGGGCATGAAGTTCTCCAACATGAACTACATATAGGTCATGCCATCAAGCTTGCTTTAGCTCAATGGCAGTTGGGAGGGGAACTTGGAGGCCCTGCACGTTGGTTCCCAATCCTCTTACTGCACTGATCTCACTTAACCTCAACTACAAGTTCAAGTGCAGTGTGCGCAAAATCCCCTTTAATGCAACTGGCTCAATAGACAAGCGCTCCTTGGAACGTTAAAGCCATTAAGTAACATTTCTAACAGCTTAACCTTCCAAGATTTGTCAGACATATGAACATGTAAATGTAAAACAACAAAGAATTTTTACAAATGTATGTAATAGCATGGCCAGAATAAGTCCATGACTGATAAGCATGCTGTAATACAAGTTATACATATACATTTTTTTTATAAAAAGAACATTCTATTTATAAAAAGTAAAAAGTAGCTGTATGATATACAGCATTTATTTATAATGTATATAAATGCTATAATTTATATATAAAAATAAACAAACATGGAAGCAACCACCATACTGAATGATATTGTGTGTGTGTGTGTGTGTGTGTGTGTGTGCGCGCGTGTGTGTGTATGTGCATGAGTAAACGTATACTCACCGGCAGATGTGTAAACACAGCAAACGTGCTGCAGAGGAAGGCAATGAGGTCACTCAGGTAGTCACTGGCCTTAACGCCCCCTTGAGCTGCCATCCAATCATAATCCGCCAGCTGCAGGAACTGATCAATCTTTAGATTCAGATTAGTGTAGATCTCCTCTTCTGCAGCATGCCTTGCATCCTACACACACACATAGCTACAGCTGTACACTTTCTCAAACATATATAGGCCACAATCAAGCAATAGTAATGGTTATGTCATCAAAATGATTCTGTACTCTATATGAATTCAGCAGACAGATAAAAACATCAGTGCAGGTAGAATAAATTCAAAATTGCACCATCATTTACATTAAGACCTATTCATGCAATGCTAATTAATGCAAAAGTTTTGTTAAGAGTTCTCTCCTACCTTAAAGGTGGAAGTGCCATACAGTTTGGTGGTGTTAACTGTGTCTGGAGGCACATTGGTGATGTTGGAGATGAACTCTTCCAGGTAACGACATGACAACTCTAGGTGTGTTGTGTTTACGATGATTTGAACCAACTAGATGAATCAGATACAAGTCCATTTCATTTAAGCCAGCTGTATCCAGATTTGTCTTTTATTCCATTTCAATACAGTGACAAAAGAATCAAGTTCCATGTCTATAAGCTTACAACAAACAAGTATGTGCAACAACTTGGAACCCTGCAAACATCAGCCTACAGAATTACAGGTGGTTCCTAAATTCTACTCCTGCAGTGCTGTGCACTGTGAGATGGAGTTTGCTCAGACACAGAGAATAGGCTTGTCTGAGTTCATTCAGTGAGCCAGGGTTCAAGGGTGCAAAGGCAGGCCAAGGCTGTCAGCAACCATGCAAAACACGATGGACTAATTTAGGCCAGACCTCAATATGGACCCTTTCCCTCTGCTCACTGAGCCTGGGTCAAACATCCGAACCTCCACACAACCAGTGAACTACAGAAGCTGGAGGTTTCCGATATCTGATCTGGCATTTAAGCACAGAGGTGTGTGTGTGTGTGTGTATGGTCTGTGAAGGGGGGGGGTCACCAGATAGAGGTAGCGTGAGAGTGGGCAAGCAGCGCATTGCCCTTTCAGTGAACTACCTCAAAATCATAACCAAAACTCCCCTAGTCTTTACCCCACATCTTTGGCTCTCTTCAATCGGTGGCACCCAGCTGAACTTTCTATCTGGAGTGGTAAGATTATAAACAGGGCTGAAAGGAAGCGGGAAGCTAACATCTCTGCATTGATAGTGGTTGGAACAGACTAAACACACTCAAAAGAGAGAGCCACAGTCTGCTGAACTGAGAGCAGGGTGGAGTAAGGGCAATGAAGGGTATAACAGTGTATTTAAGAAGGTTCAAAAAGCGTACTACCCTAAATGAACACGAGACTAACAGTGCACTGAACTCAAATTTGGTAGGATTCATTCAAAAAAAGCTTTGCATGAGCCACTGGACAAAAAAAAACATACCAAACTATTGAGCAAGTGATGGACAAATCATGTTATCACACTAGCTTTTTCAGATTTAAGCACACAGACCTCCAACACTGGCCTACCTGGAAGAGCACTTAAAGCATCTCACCTCTGCTAATCCCACATTCTTCTTCTTGATGGCATACTGCAGGCAGTTACTCAGAGTTCTTGTGAGCAGCAGGTTAGTTGACTTGCGTATCATGTCATCAATTTCTGTAGAACTGAAGCCAAGAATAACTTGATTAAATAAACCAGCAGATTAGATAAACAAATCTACTGACCTATAGACATGCTTTAAGAGATTTCTTCAAATAAACACTGGAGAAACAGGCAGTGAATATGCTCAGATCATAAACTCATCTCTCGCGCACACACAAACATATATATAATTTTTATTTAACTATAGAGCTCGTCCATCAACTTTTATTATATCAGTGGCCCACAGTTACTCAGACCTTTTGAAAACTGAAACAAACAAGAAGTTCTCTGGGACAGATTTCAATCTGCATTATTCTGAGGCAAACCAACCAAACCACAAGCCTGAATGTCTAATTATCCCAGCTCTTGACAGAGGAACCAGAGCCCAGGTTCGAGAGAGAATGAGATGCAACAAAACAGAGCCAGAAATAGATCAAGAGGGAGAAATGGTGAGATAGAGACAAGGAGCACACAGTTGGGGGATCTGCAACACTGAATGACACGTGGCCTGTAGCGCTACATTCTCCAACACTAGAGACGAAGCAAACCACATCAGCGCACACTGAACATAAATCAAAAAATCAGCACAGAGCACAGAAGAGAGTGCACTCATGTCGCTTTTTCACTTTCGCTGTGGTAGAGTGAATTTTGATGGAGAGTGGGTCAGGAAATGGCACAAGTGGGGCTAATTATGCAGTGAATTATCCTTGTTACCATAAGTACAGCTGGAAGCATCTTCTCTACCTCCCCTCTACCGGGAAGGAGAGAGAGAGAGAGAGAGAGAGAGAGAGAGAGAGAGAGAGAGAGAGAGATGAGAACAATGTGTCTTCACCATGTAAATTAGTACAAAACAAGAGTGCAATGGCTTTTTCTCTCTCGGTACCAAACACATTCCTTATAAATTACTAAATTGTCTCACATTCAAGAGAGGCAAAGGAAGAATTTCAGAAACATTCTCTCCGCTGTAGGGGGGGAAGAATTCCCTTCAACTTGGCAATAAGATGGACAGAGCAATAGTGTGGGGCTTTCAATGGGAATAACTCAATGAAGCAACAATACTTTTTCAGGCCATCAGGAAACTAATTATGTCGTCCTGTAGATGTCCCAGACCACAAATGTGGTGTGAGCCCCCCCAAAAAAAAATCAAAACGCTGAAAATACTCAAATTAGAGCTCAATCAATTCTGTCCATCTTTCATTGATTCACTTAGAGTGGCAGACCATAGCCAACATACATAGCATTAAAATATCTTAATATGAGATCTCTAAAACTGACGAGGTCATGTAGAGGGAAGCGGCTGGAAATCAGCAGGATAATTAAGTCCATTAGACAAACAAAAGGAAGGAAATGTGTGTGCAGAGGAGGAGAGAAAGATGGATTGTATTGTACTGAATCTTTGTTCACTGATTCATCAAATGCAGTTTAAAAGCCAAGTTAGCTGTCTGTTTATGGACTATTGAACCATCACATTCATGCACACCAGGACCTGCATGGAGTAAAGGTTAGATGCTACATGGAGCTGCTTCAACATCTGTAAAACAACTTCAAAATGCATCCTTTCTCACTAGGGGTTCAAGGTTCGGCACACATTCAGATGGGAGACATTTTGAATGTTAAGAGAAATTCCTGCAGTCTGGTCCAACCACCTGCACATGAGCCAGCACACAACTGCGCACCCCCCGCACCCCCCGCACCCCCCCCCCTCCTGCACCTCATCTTAATATTAGCGGAGAGAAACCACAAGCCCTAATTGCCTCCGGTGGACTAGTCTGGGTAGAATGCAGAATCAATGCTCTTCTCCTTTGGTCTGTCAATCACAGGTTTCCATTTCCTGTAGCACTAGCTTGACCCTTGTATCCTCACACATGCACTCAAACATGCTCACACACACACACACACACAACGCTCTTAGATCATTCTGTGCCTCAATGTCCTGCTCCGGTGCTAACAAGGACTCTGAGATATATGTCTAATATGTGAAAATGCATCTAACAAAGTTCTTATCTGATGGCACTGCTAAAGTAACACAGAGTAAGAGGGATTGTGGATTTATTTGGAGCTCTGAGACCCCACATGCTGAGGCATGGTCTTTCCAGCCGCCAGCCAAAAAAAAGAGGGGAATGTTTATTTTTGAATTTTAACAGACACCCGAGCACAAGGATTGGCTATGTTCCGAAAACCACACAGAACAAGTCTGGTGGCTGTAGTGATGAAGAGAGAGCGAGAACGGGAGAAGTCAAACCATGGCCACAGATAAAAAGGCGACAGCTCTATCAAACTACTGGTTTCCCCTGCTCAATACAGACTCTTCTAACATATGATCTCATAGAGATGGGTTACGTATGCAGCTTTGGAGTCTCTCTCAAACCTCATTTCACGTTAAATTGAGCTGAATGGTCTTCAAGATCCAGACAAAGTAACAGCCAAGAGTAAGTGGCTAAATTCACAAGACGTTAGATAAAACAATGCAGTGCGGTTCAAGCCAGTAAAGCCCTGATTTGGGAGAATTAGTAGTCTTAGTTGTCTTGTTTACTGATGATAGGATACAAAACCTCAACTGATCTGAGTATTTCCTGCCTAATCATCTAAATAGATATCAGCTGGCCTCAGAGACCTGGATATTATACAACTGCAAGTAAGGCAGTGTCCATGACAGAATTTATCATCGCTGTTTGATAACATATTTGGTTGGAGAAAAGTCATGGTGGCTTTTTGTTGACCCCATTCCTAGCAACTCACACCACGTACTTACGAAACCAGTAAACCAGATCCGTTTCTGAGGCAACCAGACCTGACGTACTGTGAAAGAGAATCCAAAGCAACTCTAAGCTGTGCAAGATCTTGCTTGTGTTGCAATCAGTGGAGGCCCAACACTTTCCCCCTTGCCGGAAGCACTGAAGTCAAAAGCACTGTGACTGTGGCCTTTGACCTTGACCTTATATCATGGCATGGTTGCTGGTACCAGACCTGCTGGATTGAGTACTTCAGAAACTGTTAATATCCTAGGAATTTGTGCACAACAGTCCGTAGTTCCTCGGGTAGAATCGCTTTGTTCAGTGCCTCAGAGAAAGTTTACAGCACAGTAAACTAAAGCCACAATATGTTGAACAAATACCATTTGCAAAGAGTAAAAATACAGGACATGTAGTACATTTATTAAAGATCATGCCTGACTGTACTTAGCTGTTTTTTTTTTGTGTTGTTGTTTTTTAGGGAAATGCCTATAAATAATACAAGGTGATAGCATTTCAGCAGGATTCATTTACAGTTCTGGCTGCTGCCTGTCTGGTAGAACAAGTTAAAGCACTAAAAGCACTAATAACAGAAAGACTGGACTTTACAGTTAAGTGTATGGAGCTGTGGACTTCAGTCATCACCTTGTAACAGACAGAAAAGCAATAGATGTGTTTTTGTGGATTGTTTTTTTGGTTGTTTACCTGAGGTGCAGGTCCTCAGAGTATTTGAGGCAAGCATATATAAACTCTTTGAGCTGCGAGTAGACTTTAGGCACAAATTCAGAAAATGGGAACTTCTTTGGAAAAGGCATCTGTGTGAAATGAAAAAAATATATATAATTATGCATAAATCGTGGAAGAGGATCAGTTGGGTAATCGTTAGAGATCGATACGTTTTTGTGTGCAGGTCTTACCGTTTCTAGCTCGGAGTCTTGGAAGGGGAACTGGCTCGTGATTTGCCGATACTCTTCTTCCGTTGCTGCAGGAATGGGACTGTAATTGTCCTGATCAAGGATTTGTCTGGAAAATAATGAATGTTTAAACACTTTTATACATTTAAAGATATTCATTTTAATATGTCTGAATCTACAGAATTAAAATGGCTCTCAGTGTTTGTTTGTTTATAAAATATTTAGAAAAATGATTTCCCAGTAATCTCCCGGTCACAGCTTAAAAAAAAGTGCACAAAAATACCAGAAATGCTGCAGCTATACAATCAGGAAAAATACCTGATAATGAACAGAATATTTCTTATATACGAATCAAATATTCAGATGCTTACTTTGTAGAAAATTGTTAAAATACATACATAAGTAAGTGTTCACAAAACCGCATCTGTGTTTGTGTTCAGTCCATATCACATCATTTCTGTCATTTTCCACATAGCCACAACAGTTCTAATCCAAAGCAGTGAAATTCAAGGCCTTCTGTTTTTATGAACCGAGTCAAAGTCAGGTCAGGATGTCTCCAAGAAGGCCACTCCAATGTTCCAATCATGTCCGCTTTCGGGACTCAGCGCTGCCAATTTTAACATACCTCTCCAAGGCTCTAAGCTTTTTCCCACAATAGCATTTTTGTGCTTTTAAATTATTTTTATAGTTTACAAAACCCCAGGACCTTTGTGAAGGAATATTTCTCCTTCGAGGAATATTAAGCACTCTTATTGTACTGGACATTCGCTGTTCAGCTCAAAAATAACAAACAAAGAGTGAGAGAATCTTATTCAGAAAAACAAGTGGGGAAAATGCAGAGAGGAGAACAAAAACGATCCATATGGAAGAGAGATAAAAAACATATTTCAGACCTCTCACCTAAAGGACTGATTCCACTTTTTCAGCAAAACCTCTCCATATTGATCCCTCATCTCAAGCACCATGTCAAACAGCTGGTTTACTGGAAACCCATAACCCTGGAAATCACAGAACAGCACAATATTACAGGACATACTCAGTATCGATCCACCTGTAACACTTCACATTAGTTAACTATCACTGTAGCCTCAATGGTATGGGTCTACAAAGTGTTTAATTGGCAAGGTAAAATCACTAGCTTAAAGAAAGTTGGTGACTTTCACAGCATCACATCTTTAATTGGAATTCAAGTTAGGGCCATCCTTAAAAATATTTTGTCAGTAAGTAGGTCTATATTTTTTTTTTTCAAGTTTCAATGTAAAAAAAAGTACAATTTAGGTGATGGTGATTACGTAGGTATGACTTTAAACAAATTAGCATATCGTGACGTCACTGACAGTGTCTTCAACCCGTGCCTTCAGGCGCATCATTGCAAACCTTATTTTGATGCTGGGCACAGTTTTTCCAGAACTTCATGCCAAGTTAAAGCCGGTGTCGAGCTGTTTTAATGCATTTTTTAGATGTATTATGGTGCCCGAACCCGTTAAAATTATTTTATTAGTATCGCTTATTATTAGTTGTTTTAAGAGTTGTTTGAAGAGTAAAAAAAAAAGGTCGGTCTTAACAAAAATTTACAACCGGCAAGTTGTTCGGACTTAAAGCAAAAAATAAATAAATAAATAAATTGAGTCGGCCCTAGATCGACAGGGTCGGTCGGGTTAAGGCAAACAAGAATATTTTTAAGGATGGCCTATGGCTGTTTTAGGGGTCTGGACCTCTGATCAAAAGTTGTTGAGAATGAATCCCACTTTTACCAAACTTCTACAGTTGGGCAATTGAGCAATTTTTGACTAAATTATCTACCAAGTATAAATGCACTAAACAGAGAAATACTGACATGGCTGTGTAATAAAGAAAATCATTATTTTTCAAGCTTGGTCAACCCTCAGAGTACAACCAGCACACTCGTGTATACATAAGATAGTGAAATAACTTAAAAGATTAGAAAACAGAGATGTGCTACAAAAAGACCTTTAATGCAAACAGATTTTCAGAATATTCATCATCAAAGTGCAGACTGTAGTAGAATGGAAATATGTCTATCTACATGATGTTCATCCAGAGGCTGACTTGATATGGACAAAAATAGAGCTGAAAAACAGCGGCTTTGAGTGTCTGACACTAAGACTATATTGAACGACACTATTCCACACAGTTGCTCTATAAAGTCAGTCAAATAACCTCCAGTTTTAGTAGATGTACAATTCTTTGAAGTCTCAGACTTGCTAGTGATTGCATGAAACACTACGATGCAACAGGAAAGATTATCCAACTCACCTGTAACGTGTCTGCAAACAGGACTATAAGGCTTTTCAGGTCCAGAATCAGGTCAGGATCAGTGCAGTATGACTATTAAAGACAACAGATGGTGCACAGTTTAGGACCAGGCACTGTATCATCCAATACCCTGGCAATGAGGCAATATTGTAGAGTATATAGACTCCAAGAGAATCTGAAATAAGCTCCACAAACATACCGAGTGTGTACGCAGCGCTGCAATGGTCTTTGACAGAGCTAGCTCCCATAATTCCTCCACATAAGCTCTGTTCACTAGGCCTTGTGTCGTATGCAGGATGTGGTCCTCCACTACAAAAAAACTACAGAAGGAGTAGATCAATGAAAAAGTTGCATAACAGATAAAGAGGAAGTCAAAAAGCTGTTATAAGAAGCACTAGAGCTGATACAGACCAGCCGATACTGATCTCCATACTCAAACCGATATATCTTTTGACTGCTGACTCAAACTCTTTTTCCAGACAAAGTAATGCCACAGATGTTGTATTAGTTATTTTAGCTACAGTAATAAGTTAAGTTAATTACTAAGTTAACTTCTTTCATAAGTGCTGAAAATCAGGTTTAGCCAATGTTCCTCCTTGTGATATTTCTTTTGCACATACATGGCAAATGGCAATTTATTCCATATTTATAGTCATAGTAGTTCCACACTGGTGATGAATGACTGCGGCGCTAAAGTTTGATATCATCGTGTACGTCCTTACATGTTACGCCATCAATGCAATCGGTTTGTAAGTGTCAGTCTAATGACACATTCCCGTTTCCCCAGACATCCTGTCGCAACAGTGCCCAGAGAACCGTATGTGCCACCAGGATGTTTGTGAAAGCCTCTTCACCAGACATCCACCTTCTTAATATTCCCCCATCCAGACGTTTGGAATAACACCAATCTGCCACTCCATATCCCTAAGCCAATAAATCGTACAACCTGGCAGCTTTTCCAACAGACCCCGGATGGAATTTTGGGAAGGAGGTTTGCGTTTGAGTTAGGGAATGGTTTGGACAGCGCAGGGAATAACCGGAGCTTGAGCGGAATACCACTATAAGCTTGCCGTTTTCAATTACTCTCTTTAATACCAGAGACATTATAATCACTCAAGTGATTTTCATTACATTTAATGATGTTAATTAAAATTCAGAAAAAGGTACATAAAGCTTACCCTACAATTTGATTGAAGTACCGCCTGTATCCCTCTAGGGTTTCGTGCTGTGGTCCACACATAGTGGGTGGAGGGAGGGAAAAGGGAAAGAAAAAATAAAAAAAGGACAGCAATGAAACAATTAAATGCGAGTCATCATAAAAACAGTCAATATTTCAACATTTCAAAGGTAGTTATTCTGCTCTATTGGTCACGTATATTCTATAATGTCAAATTTCCACTCATAATATTTTGTAAGCAAATATTACTTCCTGTCTGGACCATTTTTTAAAGTGATCTGTTATACGAAATAAACACAACTGTAGGTATTAAACCTTGACTCATGGCGCTAGCTTTCTAAAGGCGTTCTCTTAGGAATATTCGGAGAAACAGAAGTCCTCCGTTGTACCATTCAACATAGAACCTTCAACAGTGCGCCAAGAAAGACAAAGTGAAGCGTGCTTTCTGGTGCTAGATGAAACTTTTTTTTTTTTTTTTTTTTAAACAGTATATGTCTATTACACAAAACATAAAAACATGGCCTGTTTGCTATTAGGTTCAAATTCCTGGTGTTATGCACTTAAAGTGTGTTCCAGACAATCATAATCTGCTCCAAAACCATCATGTTTCCCCAAACCATCAACTATTCTTGTTCATTTTGACTAATAACTACTACGAATATGTTTATTATGTGCCTCCCTTTCATCGACTTCTGTTGATGACCGATAATGATGATTTTTTAAATAGTATATTTGTAGGTCCCTTGAACAAAAAAATCTCAGAGAAAGAAGAAAAAAGGGAAGAGTCTTGTGAGTAAAGGTATAGTTTGAAATTGACTTAAACTGGGAGAAGGGAGAGCAGTTTGGTGGTAATAAATGGTACTAAACTAAATGTTAGTATAAAAGGTCATTGCTGTCACCACCAGAAGGCAGTACTGGTAGCTCTGAGAGTCTCAGCAGGGACAGAAGTGCTTTAGGGGCTCAGAGAGACAAAGCATTGCTTTATAAGTAAGAAGTAGGAGTTTGTATTTGAACTATTTTTTATTTTTTTACATTTAAATGAGTATCCAGTATCTATATCTACTCCTTTCTACTGGTTCTAAATTTCAAACATGGCTTTTGATTTTTTTCTTTAAACAAATAACACTACGTTCAAGTCTGTTCAAAATATCGTGAAAGACAGAAAACAGAAAGTAACCTTTATATAGATAATACATCATATGTAAAATACGTATATTTATTGTTAGTAGTGAAAATATTATACGATTGTCGTCACATACACAAACTTGTCGGAAGCTGGGTCAGAGCACAGGGCAGCTATACCGAGCCCCTGGAAAGGTGGAAGTGTGAATGCATACCATGTTTGAATGTGGCTGCAACACCAGCCGTGCTTGTTTCCTCCTCTCTTTCCTGTAGTAGTTCTCAAACGTATCCCGGGCACCCTGGGTCAAAAGCAATAAAAAAGTTAAAAAATAAAAGTTAAAAAAAATCTGCAATGAATAAATAGTGAGATGTGATTTTACAGCTGTGCTGCAACTAGATTAGACTGGAGCAACACAAATTAGTTTGAATTGGAAAAAATTAAAGAAAAAAAGAAAAAGAAAGAAAGAAAGAAAGAAAGAAAGAAAGAAAGAAAGAAAGAAAGAAAGAAGACAGCAGATGAAGGAAAAAGGAGCAGAATGGGTGGAGTGATCTGGTTTTCTTCTGGCAAAATCATACAGTGATAAGGCACAATGATTGCCATTCAAGGATCACAATCAAACTGAAAATAAGGGCAAATCAGTTGCACAATTTAGTAGCACAATTTAGACTGTGATTACAACAGGAGCTCGGCAGACCAAAACAAAAAGCCCCATTCAGTACAGGCTTGATGAGTTTTGGCCTTTGTCAAATGGTTCAGACTTGACGGTCACCATTGCTCTCCATTCCAGCCCAGTGCCTTATCTGAGCAAGTGTCCAGCATGGAACATGGAGGTCCAAACTATGAAAAACAGCAGATTCCAACAGGAAAGGGATGAGATGAAAGACAAAAGGAAAGAAAACAGTGCCTTAACTGATAGGGTTTTGTCCTAGTCGGTCCATCTAGTGTCGACTGTTCTAGTTCTCTGACCCATAGATAACACACAGTCAGGGTTATACATAATGGAAGGCCACACACATCTACCTGCAGTTTTCCTCAATAACAAGAGGTGAGAACAATAAAAGGAGGATGAATGAGGGGGAGCGGGAGATGCTTTTGGACTTCAGATTCTGATGGTTCAGTAACTCTGAAATGTTGTGGCATGGATGAGTGATGACTAACAAAAAAGCAAAAAAACTAAGAGGGCAGCTACAAGCCTACATGGCACAGGCACTCTGAAAGACAACCAGAACAATTTCTGTTGGACAAAAACTCCAATGCTATATAAAGGAATCAGACACAATACACCAGCAGGTCCCAAGGAGAGATGTTAGAGGTTGAAAGATACTGCATGTGACTGTGCACGGCCCTGTACAAAAGGGACCTGAACATTTTTTTCTTAACTCGGACCTCCTCTGCCAACTCTACTCCTTCATTTCCTGGCAAGAGGGAAGTCTGTTTCCTCCCTGATATAAACATGCACATACTCACGCACACAAACAGGCCCTGTAACGAGTGGCAGGTCATTGCTGGGTGAAGAGAGCCTGACCTGGGCAAAGCAAGCATGACCTCGAATTGCTCTCAGTCTTGTGGAGAAAGTGCTAGATGTTGAAAGATCTGTTTGGTCTGTGCAAATGAGTTTAGCAATGTATACAAATCAGGATGCTCATTACTGGGAAGAAACATATGCTCTAAATGTGTGGTGTTTTTTTGTTTTTATTATTTCAAGAATGCTTGCAAGAAAGGTTCACATGGCATCTAGCTGATAATAGACATGGGCATTGGAACTAGGATTGTGTGGGACACAAAGGGGGGGGTATTTTTATGCATGCTCGATAAAGCAGTCAGATATTTAAGCTGGACACGAGTGCGCACACTAAACAATGAATTTAGAGCAACTTTAGTAACTGCCTGGTCAGGGGCATTACTAATTTAATTACATTTCAAGAAACAGAAACAAATACATTCATTAGAATAAATTGTAAGCAGGTACACACAAAATTCCAGTCACCAGTTATGAACTTGAAAGATGTAACTAAGGCTCAGGAACTGTCTGAGGAACCGTCTGAGGAACTGTCGAGTTACAGTCCATTACAGTAAAGCTATAATACACACACCATGCTGGCAGTGGTGACATTTCTACATCTGTTTTCTTTCCCTACTTTGTTTCCAGAGACATAAAGGTAGAATTCATATGCATCATTAAACAATAACAACCTTCCAGATTAAGGTCTAGATAAAGAGATTTGAAGCACTAAACAAAAGTCATCGGAAGGCAGATGTAAATAAATGCAAAGAAAGAAAGACGACGTCTAAAATGCAATTCGACAGATAAGAAAAGTAAGTGTATTCTCTGCATAATACTTGGATTTATTCCTTTATTACTTCCAACACATCAGTGTGTACCATAATGAGATAAAGACGTGTAGCATCTGCTCAAATGTCAGTTCTGACACCATGCTTCCTATAAAAAACAGGAAAGGATTTGTAATTACACTAGAAGGGAAATATGACAAGTTACCAGTGTGGGTCTTTCTAAAACTGTTAGCACAAACTTCAGAGCACACATGGACATTCTACACGACGGTATCAGGGATAAACTGGAATGCTGCCTGTGCCCCAGGCCTCCTCACTAGACACCAATGCACGCTCCACAATCGAATGAAAAGCTTTCCCAAAAATAGTAGAGATTATCTTGACAGCAATGTGGAACTAAATCAGAAATGGGATGTTCAACAAGCTCGTGCGGGTGTGATGGTGATGCGTCCACAAACTTTGGCCCACGTCGTGTATGTTAAACGTTAACGGCGGGATAATTTAGCGATGTCTGTCACATTTCATTGAAGTTGGTGCTATTGAAATATTGAAAGTGTGTGTGCTTAACTCCATTTTAGAGTGTGTAGCATTATAGTGGTATTACAGCAGCTGTGATGGCTCTCAGACTATGAATCTTTAGTAAATGAATTGCTCCACCTGCACCAGGTGTCCAGTCTGCTTCTACATCAGGGTGTAGCAGGGCTTGTATGTATTCTACAGAATTGATGATTGCATTGCATGTGTGCTGGCATTGCTTCACTTCATCCATACCGGGATCAGACAGACAAACAGACAGAGAGCCTGGGCTCCAACACTGGAGGTCTCTGGTAGTCTGTGAAGTCTGCCATTCATCAAAATCAATGCATGACCTTGATCTGCAATCTTGGCTGCAAGCAGCATCCCTGATGGCTCTTGGCTGGGTCAGATTTAGTGTTCAAAGAAAGGCCAAAAGGACATGCGAGTTTATTGTTTTTGGCCAAGTTTAAAAGAAACTCTGACTGGCGCTCTTAAGGCAGTCTGTCCAAAAAAGAGAGAGGCAGAGAAAAGAACAGAGCGAAATACCAAAAGGGTAAATCAGTGGAATAAACATGAAAACGCAACAATGAGAGGTAAAGACCCTGTAGTGCAGAGGTCATGATTTAGAACACCTCAAGCTGTTACTCTTTCTACCTTATTGGTAACATGTCCCTGTCCTCTCCTTGGAATATCTCCATTTCTCACAACCAAGCCTACTCTCTTCATCTTCTCATGAATGAAGAGGAATTGAAAATGTCTGGAGCAAACTGCAAATTAACTTCCCTCCAAATATCCGTTTTAGTTTTTATTCACATTTAACTGAATTTTCTTGAGGCTATATTAATGCTCTCTCATTTTCAATTTCCTTTTTCTCCCCACTGATTGTACAACGCTGTCATTTTCTCACCACAGTCTCTTTTATTGGACTTGGTCCTCTTATGAGAATTCACACTGTTCCTGTCTCTCCTCAGCAGGTCTAAACTGAGGCCTCCTAGCTCTCCTGTTTACGCATACACACATGCATGCATGCGAGAGCACCATGGGTCGAGTCACAACCCTCTTGAGGTGGCTCTGTTCTCTCCCAAGCCTTTTGGAGTGCAGCCAATCCAGGAGTCAGAACAGACTGAGGAGGAAAAGTTCTCTCCTGCTTCTACATCCTCTGGGACATCATCTATCTTAAAATTTGCATTCCTATTTCCCCAGAACCCCAAATCTGTACACACACTCGCACACTCGCTCTCGCACACACACACACACTCGCGCACACACACACACACTCGCGCACACACACACACACTCGCGCGCACACACACACACACTCGCGCGCGCACACACACACACTCGCGCGCGCACACACACACACACTCGCGCGCGCACACACACACACTCGCGCGCGCACACACACACACACTCGCGCGCCGCACCACAACACACCACACCGCCGCGCACACACACACACACATCGCGCGCGCACACCACACACCACACACTCGCGCGCGCACACACACACACACACTCGCGCGCGCAAACACACAAACTACTCGCGCGCGCACAACACACACACATCGCGCCGCGCAATCACACACACTCTCGCGCGCGCACACACACACACACTCGCGCGCGCACACACACACACGAGAGCGCACACACACCAAACAAACTCGCGAACACACACACACACTCGCGCGCACACACACACACACTCGCGCGCACACACACACACTCGCGCGCGCACACACACTCGCGCGCGCACACACACACTCGCGCGTGCACACACACACACACACACACACTCGCGCGTGCACACACACACACTCGCGCACACACACACACACACACACTCGCGCACACACACACTCGCGCACAAAGATGTTTATGTAAAGTTTCATGATAGGGCACTAACATCAACTGCCACTTCAACATCCGACAAGTTCCTTCCTGGGCACACACTGTTACTCTACTATATGTTACTGCACTGCAAAATACAGTGTTTTAAAATGTATCCTCCTCTGACCAGACTGCAGGAGAAGCTTCAGGAAATCGAAAGGTATCGGTTTGGAGCTGGACAATTTAAATAAATATTAACTTCTGTCCAAGCGATAAAAAAGTGAAAACCCTTCTTGTTTTTGTCTGTTTAAGACATTATATTTTCAGCAATGAGTGAAAAGAATGTTCTATATAGATGTCCTACTCTTGCCTTAATGGCAGCGTGCACTTGAGCTGGTACAGACACCATATATGTAAAACTGTGAGAAATATTTCACCTAAACGCCTCGATCATTTTATGCAATAACATGTTTTTACTACAATCAAAACTGATCATATCTTTTAACAGTTAACTCACAACTACAGCACTTATTATACAAATTGTGTCATTTTCCCTGCTGATTCCTTACATATTGACCATAAAGTATTTAGTATAAAATGGGTTATATTAGGTTAAATACCCTCATGTGGGTTAGCAATCAGTAAATCTCAGTGCTTTCAAGTTCAGACTATCCAGTACTAATTCTCTCTATTGTCCCTATTGTTTACTTCCTGACATATTTTCTCACCGTGCCAAGGACCTGCCTTTGTATCTCTGCGTTCACAAAGCACATGCACACAGCTATGTCTGGATATATTGTCATGTTTGCCCGCTACCACTACCCTGACCTCAAGCTCCTTCTCTTTACCCATTATCCTCTGTGCCCATTTAACCTTCGTGAACAATACTTCCTTTTCTGTTAACATGCCATTTTACACCAGCTCCTAATACAAAAGGTCACTGCACAAATCCCCACTTCTTACCCATGTGAAATGCTGCAATGTGCAAGACAAAATATACGTTAGAGGGGTGAACATGTCCAAGGGAACATGAGATGAAAATACAGAATGATCAGACAAATATTGGTTTACTGTGACATGGAGTTTGGTGATTGATAGATAGATAGATAGATAGATAGATAGATAGATAGATAGATAGATAGATAGATAGATAGATAGATAGATAGATAGATAGATAGATAGATAGATAGATAGATAGATAGATAGATAGATAGATAGATAGATAGATAGATAGATAGATAGATAGATAGACAGACAGACAGACAGACAGACAGACAGACAGACAGACAGACAGACAGACAGATGACTCACCAGAACTGTGTATATGTGCAAGCAGCGATACACAGGAGAGAAATCCACCAAGTCTTGAGCGCCGGGAATCTACAGAAAGACAAATCACGTCGGTGAATTTAAAAAAATGTATCTATAGCACATATACAATCTGCTACATACTGTATTAACATGCATTATTATTTTTTCTTCTCAGTTTGGCTAAAACAATCTTACAAACTGGCTTACCATTTCAAACCCAGACCAAAGTCGCATGTCTAAATCGTTCAGGTTTTACTGTTGTTGAATACATTATGTGAAAGAAGTTTATTGTTTATTTAATTATTTACATATTACATGGGCAGATAGAGTGAAAGATGGATATTACATATACGTTTTCCTAATTACAGATCTACAATTACAATAACATAACATAAATAGGAAAAAAAAAAAAACTGGGATCAACAACTATTAAACACAGTACAGCAAAGTATTACAACAGCTGTAGCAGTGCAGATGAAAACGCTGGTCACCCTAGTTTACTTTAGATGAACAGCTTCTGTGGGCGACCGTTTATACAGTCACATGCATTTAGGTTAATTATTGAGACAGAAGCAGCTCACAAACCACAGACTAGCTACAGGGTTGGAGACATTAGCTCAGAAAGGGAAGCTTTTTTTTTAAAGAAAAATAATAATAATAATAATAAATCTAATTTCATAGAATTTTTATTTCATTTTTTCCAATTTGGTCTGATTACTGAAATGACCAAATGGCACAATAAATAAAGTTTACTGATTAATAGTAAAGCACTGGAAAGTCATTTTAGTAGCAAATTAGTTGTTTATCTGGAATTTTGTCAGTCAAGAATTCAGTAAGAGGGATTTTACTGCTCTGCCTGCAAAATTGCTATTAGTAATACATGGTTGTAGAAAACGTTTTACATTCACACATCTAAAGCCCCAAACGTGCTTGAAGTAATCAAGAATAATCAAGAAAGTTTTACAATCAGCCTATCATCATGATCAAAGTCTGAATTAATCCAAATTGTACTTGCACTTGTACCACCCTCTCTGTCCCCGTCTATGCAGAAATGCCTCTAAGGTTTACTTAACCAACAGCAGCTAAACAATGCTAGCTTTCATCTAGTGCCCACAAAAAGGCAAGCAGGAACTGAATCAGCTGGGTCAGAGCTCTAGAGAGGAAGAGCAACACTAAACAATAACCCAGAGCAAACAAGAAGAAAACAATGCAGCACAGGCACCAGTGCCAGCTCAGTGGCAGGAGAGGGTTTGGACAGCGTGTACGAATGATTTTCCCCTGGACACTCATTGAGAATAGAGGTGAGAAGGTAACATGCAGTTGAAGGACTTGTTGGTAACCTTGGGCACGACTGTCGGGAAACCCCGCCACGGCTGACGGGTTGGGCAGATTAAAGCCTGGCACACGCACTGCCCCAGTGCACGCATAGTGGAGCGGAGAAAGAAGGGAAGGGCTAAAAAAAAAGTTCAACAGGAGGGCATCGCAGTCAACATACACACACTGCTGCAGGTCAGCAACAGTTCTGGACATCCCATGGGCCTGTGAGGAATGAGTGCGCTACACTCCATGGTACACCGTTTTCTACACGGCATTACAAACCCCGCAAGACTACGCATTAAAATAGAGCAAAAAACATGTGGCATACTGGGCACAGAAAAATGTTTACACACATCATTTTAGTCTTGTGTTGACAGGCTGCATGCGTGGACAATCTGATAAACAACAGCGCTTCTCCACCCGTGTGTTTGCGTCAGTGCTTTATTCCGTTTGCTACTCCAGAACCTTCAAGCAGATCCTGGATTTCATTAGCATCTGCAGCTGAAAAGCACATCCCACGTGCTCCTTGTGTCTTGTGATGCAGTTCGAATGACAACAGATGAGGAGAGACGGGATGGCAGGTTAAGTAAGGAGACACGACTGGGCCATCAGAGCAGTACTGTGAATCCAGGATCTTCGGAAACGTCTTCACAGCAGGACAAGGACTATGTTGAATTGGCAAACCTTCTGGTCAGATGGTGTCCGTACAATATTCATAATAGTGCCGGCTATAATTTAAACCACGGGTTTATGGCAATATGTTGGGTCTGAGACGTTTCTATAGAAACAGCTCCATCAACAGTGGACGCTTTGCATAATTTAAGGTTGTTAATAACCCGATAAAGACAAATGGATATTCACTGATAAATTGAAACTTCCTTTAAGGAGATGTCCGGTACGCATTTCACCTGGTCAGTAAGCCGCAGTCGAGAGACGTTTTCTCTCTACAACAAGGAGCTTTTTTTTTTTTTTTTTTTTTTGCTTTTTTCTAATTAACGTCAAGAAAGAAAGAAAAAAAAGAGGCTAGTGAGAATGACTGTTTCAAGCGGCTATAAAGCAAGTGATGGGTTCTTTTATCTAGTCTCAATGATATTCCACAACATTACCTGTATCTATAGACCATGAACACACAAGATGGTGTTTAATATGCAACTCCTTCTAATTTATTTGATTTTGATAACAGTGTTGAACAAGAAGATTGATACGGTTCAGAATATGCTGTTGGGAAATAATGGTTAGCATGCAGCTGTTGATTAGCATTCTGCATCATCGCATCTCTGTGTGTTCCTTAGTTTAAAGCACTTTATGTATCATTACATTTAGGCAGATATCATTTTAATCCTGGTGTATCGATCTCACTAATCTATTTTAATCCTGGTGTTGTCTATCTAAATCAATATATGGTACTGGAAAAGCATTTAACATGTCATGTGGACTATCTAATAAACCTTGTGCTTCTCTGCAGACTGAAAAACTTTATCTGAATTTTAAACATGCTGTTTTGTGCATTCACTGACTAGTTTTCGAAGGGGAAAAAAACTGCCATGTAAACAGCTACCTAAATTAAGAATGTCAAATCATGGCCTCACCTCATCTTCCTCCTCATCCTCTACATCTAATATCCCAGAATCCTCTTCTGAAAGAGGACTGCCACCTGACCGGTCCACATCTGTACCTGATCCCGCCTCCTTACGCAATCTCCATCCGCTGCCTGCCCGCTGCTGCCGTGTGAGCGCACTGTCGCGAGAGCTCCTCACCTGTGCCTGAAAAACAAACACAGACGCGCAAATCCAGCGGTAAATATTTATGTCAAACTTCCTTTTTGGGAATAGAGACATTACAGGACATTCCTTCAATGACAAGCCAAAAGTTCCATTACCATCATAATTACAATATGCAAATCCTCAAACCATTTGTTCATTCACTGGCAGCTATAGGGGAAAAATCTGCTCTATGGAGAACAGTAATTACTGAGCTCTGAATGAACTCAAAAGAACACAGACAAAAGTCAGCCACAAAGTTTCTTTAATTGTCAACTTTTCCCAGGATGGTTCCAAACACGTACAGACGTTGTGCATAAACCATCCAAATGTTTTAACAAAACGTCAAGCCAGATTTAAAAGAAATACACCTAGGCGTACGACACACAAAGTACCAAATAACTAGCTGGGTGAGAAGTGTGAAAGAAACAAATCACTGTCCTAATTCCAAACGAATGCCAGTGCCTAAATCAGCCATTCATAAACACAACACAAACTAATCATGGACTGGAGTTTCAAGAATAGAGATCTCCCCAGTCAGTCATCATCAGCAGTCAAACAAAACCCCAACTCTATGTCCAAGTAGTGAATACGTTTAGAAAGAACGACTATAAAGTTGTCGGATGGGTTTGAAGGATCTTAAGCACTAGGGGAAGCAGAATATTACCACGGGTTTCTAGGAGTAATTCAATTTCATTTTCACGAATGTGAAGTGGTGCACATAAACGACGCTAAGAAAAGAAAACTGCAGGAATTCCGGCCCATGAAAAAAATAAATGTAGCAGAAGCATGGAGAGGTTTCACATGTGATCAGGAAGTATATGAGATGTCGGTGTTATAGAAAAGGCTTCAAAAGCCAAATCCCACATCGATATTACATTATTCTTCCCCAACACAAACTAGAACACTGTTGTCAGTGTACACTGCATGTGGACATCACACTCATGTGGTTCCTCGCTAAACTGTTAAAATTCCTGCCTTTGTATGCTCTAGCATTACAATTTCCTTTTACTGGACCTAAGCAGGTCAAATGAGTTCCAGCATGACAAAGCAGAGTTCATGAAGTTATTGCGTGCCCATGTTTGGTCTGGAAGAAGACGAGAGTCCCTGACCTCATCCACACTACACACCTTGGAGATGAACTGGTAGCCTGATTGTGCCCCTTACCATCAGCCCCACCTCTCTCTTGTGGCTGAATGGACACAAATTCCCACAGTCACGCTTCAGTATCTTATAGAAGTAACAGGAGAGGAAATAATCTGGAATGTGTTCATCTGAATGCAAAATTCCTCATTCGTCGAGGAATGAAAAGAAAGTAAATGGATTATAAAGTGATATTAAATGGACGCTACATTTGCTTTAATAGGCCTCCAGCCTCTAATCTTTTAAAGCAGCTTTTATTCTTTCGTCCTTATGTTTTGAAAGGCTGTCTTACCCGCATTTCACAATTCAAAACCATGGGGATGCAAACATTTGCACTATGCACTGGTCAGAGAGCCTTCAAACAAAAATAAAGACATTTAAAGAACACAGAGGAGGAAAAAAAAAAAAACAAGACTCACTTCCAAAAATATGAAATTTGCACAACAGTAAAATTGCTGTAATTTGATAAGCACAAGGAAGAAAAGGTCAGTGTAGTTACGGTTGGGATTAAACGACACTCCGTTCAGTGCGCGGTCATGGCTGGGTCAAACACGCCACATAGATAGAAACCCAGACTAGAAGTTACCTCATATATACAGTGGTTTGAGTGGAACAGTAGCTCTGTTACAGCAGAATAGTGACATCACTGTAATGTCCTCATATGTGCGGTCTGCATGCATGTGCGCTTGGTAACGTGAGGAAGGTAATCAATCTCCTTTAACCAATAGGCTCAGAGAGAGAGAGAGAGAGAGAGAGAGAGAGAGAGAGAGAGAGAGAGAGAGAGAGTTAGATGCTATAATTTACTGCCATGTCAGCTACTGAGGCTATCTTCATGGCAAGAACGGTTAATAAGGACTAAAATAACCTAAAATCACAAAGAAATAAATATAGACAACTCAAATGAACTTTTTTACATTAATATGACAGAAACGCTAAATGTTTTTCTGATGAAACCTTGTAAAATAGCTCTTTAAATGAATTGGCCTCATAAAATAACCTTCTGTGGTCATTATGTGCAGGACAGTTCAACAAAATATGCTTGACAGTAAGGGGAATGCTGCAGTACAAGCGAGAGAGAGAGAGAGAGAGAGAGAGAGAGAGAGAGAGAGAGAGAGAGAGAGAGAGAGAGAGAGAGAGAGATCTCATTATTGTGTAGGTACTAGGCAAAGCTTGAAGAGCACTGAGGAGATCCTGAACACTGACAGTGTATACTCTCTAATGCAACCACCACAACTAATTAGCATGATCCCAGACAGAAAAGACAAAAGATTGAAGGGACAGAATGCATATGAATGGACATCTAATGATAATGCAGAGGAATACACACATAATTGGCCTCATTTATTAAGTAGGATATGACCAGCTTTATGTATATATCCTAGAAATTGTATGAATGCTTACACAGGAAATTTGGGACGTGAATCCTGAAAAAAACGTCCGTCTCCTGCTCCTGAGTTTTACACACAAGAAGCCTAACTAATGTAAGCCTCAACCTTACTAACTTCGTATTATATAATGAGCATGAATCTCTGCACTTTCTTTTTTATTTGGAAAATACTGGCGAGTTTAAAAGGCTTATTTTTGTTACGTTTACAGCATTTAGCAGACGTCCTAATCTGGAGCATCTTCTAGAAGAGCGCTGAAGGCTCTATTAAAAACATGTCCTCATTGTAGTTCACTAGATCAAGGGCCAAGAACTCAGTCAAGAACACTTTGTGATACCCAGATGTTTTAAATTATTGGCAATAATTTAAGAATAAAAAAAATATAGAAAAAGAGAACCAACAGAAACCCATGAATTAAGAAAATAAAACGAATCTTTTAATTATGACAAAATAAATGTCACTGTATAAACAGGACGGCTCTCTCGGTAAGCACACAGCTGTTATAGAGTCTCAGCCGCTGAAAGATTGAAGTTTATTATTATTAATATTCAATATCATTAGATAATACTAATAAGTGACTTTATGCGCAATTTTATATTTAAAAAAAAGTCACGTTTTGCCCATACTTACACAAGTATAAAGTGTGTCATTTTGAAGTGGATATGAGTGCACTAGATTAAATGGAAGACAAAGACAAGTCCTCCATCTCTGATTATTACCATCAGTTGCCTTCTCAACACACCACTGCACCTTTTTCTCACTTTAATCAGCTGCAATGAATTTAATGAATTCAATTACAAATATTTGTAATAATCAAATTAAAACCTGTTACAAAGATACAATAATTGGCATTGAGTGATCCAAGTGTGCTGTGGAGAAGAGGGAAGCGCTGCCGTCTCACAGCATCTAGTCTCTTGTTCGATCGTGAGCTTTCTGTATCTGTGTGGGTTTCCACTCGGTTCTTCAGTTTCCTCCAACCTCAAATCACGTGTCATTAGGCAGCTTATCTACTCCAAATAGCCCCTAGTTGTGCAGGAGTGTGCGCATTGTCTGCTGAGATGGACTGCTGTCCCGTTCAAGCTGGAATAGGCCTCAAAGTCGCTGTAATCTTGAAGAGAATTAAGCGGTTACTGAAGATAAATGAATAAATGACCAAATCCCTAACAAGTCAGTCATCGATGAAGAATTTGAAGTGAAGTCACAAGTATTTCTGATCTCCAGCTTTAGTTGACAAGTCCATCTCAGTCACAGACAGAACCAGGGTATTGGAAACGAAAGGTCAGGGCACACACTTATCTCCACATTACACTCCATAACAATAGACCCTCCTCCATCATGCTCACACACGCTATGCCCGACGGCATACAATGGAGCCATTATTAAAGCGCTGAATCCTTCAATTTATTTTCAGATCATCTGTTAGTAGAATTAAAACAATCACAGGCACAGGGACTGGGCCTAATTTCCAATGGGAACCAGTCCATGATCCTGGATCACAGAGTCCCCAGACAAAAAGCCTCCTGTTATTAGCGGTCTGCTCACCCCTCTGGAGACGAAGATATAAGACGGAAAGTAGAGGAGAGGCTTTAGAGAGCCTATCTTCCTTGGCTTAATGTCTATGTTGGTGCTGCATTACCACACTATGATATAAATCTATTAAAGCGTAACAGCGGTGTCTGTCTCATAGTGTTGGACTGAGGAGACCAGCATGAGCATGAGGCACTTTATCACAGAAAACAGTAAACTGTAAAAGACTGACAGAATGACAGTAAAGCAAACACCAAACACCAGAGAGAGTAAAACCGCAAGCAAAAAAAAAAGAAGGAGATCCCACTCTGTCTAACATACTGAGAAGCTACACCATGCTTAGTTGCACCATTGAAAAAGTATGTCTGGTTGAGTGGATCCCAAAAAAAATGAAATTTAAAAAAATAATAATAATAAAAAAAAGAGTAATGAATGAACAGGCCAATGTGTGCTGTAGACATTTACAGGGTAATTTCTCTGAGAATTCAAGGAGAATGTAAGATCTTATGTAAGCACAAGCAATATCTGAACTTGATTTACCTTGCCCTTAGTTTGCTTATGAAGAACAATGCCATATTGCTTTGTCATCAGCACGGTTTGAATTACAACCTAACCGCACACACACCAAGTTGACAAACCATACAAGACTCGAAGACATGCAAAAAAAAAAAAAAAACACAAACTTCAGCTGGAGGAATGTGGCCCCTTGGCAAGACGGAGTTGGACAGCCACTTTGTTACGGGATCACCAGGGTTCAATCCATGGTTAAAGCCACTGCCAACATTCCACCTCTGTAGGAGACATCAATGCTGGAGAGAGGGACACACTGTCCACTGCACTCTGCTGCCCCCTTCAGGACATGAGGAAATTCTCAAACAAAAATGCTCATAGTGCAAAAGTCAGTTTTATTTTATAGTTCTAACTATTTAAACAATCGGTAAAATATGTTTAATATCATTTAAACAACCTGCAAACCCTTAACAGCTTCTGTACAATTGTGGCAAAGAAAATCCATTTTATTTTATTTTTTTAACAATGACTTGTATACTTGCTCATCCATGTGGCACCGGCAGGTAACGAGCTTCAATTAATGCTCATTTTAATTCATTATTCAAACAGCAGAATTGGGGGATCTTTGGGTCTTGGACCGTGGCACATTTGCTGGTGTCAGATGGGCTGGTGTGAGTATTTCAAAAACTGCTGATCTCCTTGAAGTCACACAGTACAGTTTACAGTGTTTAAAAAAAAAATGGTACCAAAAAGAAACCCATTGAATTCCGGTTAAGCAAAAACATCTTGTTAATGAGTGGGGTCCGAGGAGAAGGCTGAGCTGTTTTGAACTGACAAACACTACAGTAACTCAAATAAGCATTTTTTACAATCGTGCTGTGCAGAAAAGCATCTCATAACTCGAACCGTGTGGCTAGGACAGCAGTAGACCACGTCGGATTCCACTTGTGTCAGCTAATGATGAGAACTTAATGCTAAAGTGTGCGCTGATTTCTCAAATCAAGATCAGGCAAAGAAAGAAGAACAAAAACGCATGAAAGGCTGTGAAATGTGCAGTAAAATTTACCCAGAAGATACATAGGAATCACCATAATGACTCAGAAGATCCTCATTTACATCGTAACCAGTAGTGCAGACCAGAAAGACATGTCTGCCACAAATAAATGTCTGACTCCGGAGTTACTCTGGTCTCAAATCTGGACCTTGCAGATTAAAGAGGCACCACAACAGATGAAGATGAGAGAAGCGTTCAGTTTAACACTTTAGGAGCTGTGTTTGATCAGATGTTAATTAATGTCTCGTATTATTGTCTCAGTATGTTTAGATGTCTGAGAAATCCTGACACCGTGGTGGCTAGTCTTTGTTATAGACAGAAAAAAAAAGTGTTTCATTATTTCTCTGGCTTACAGCCTATCCAACTCAAAGAGATTGAGCTTTGTGGCAAAACCAAATCTGATTTCCATCTTTCATAATCTCTTTTATCCCCTTTCCATGCTGATGATCCCACAGTGCTTAACCGGCATGAACCTGGAGCTACAGTGACGCATCTTCCATTACAGCTTGCCTTATGCAGAACGAGTACGAAAAGCACGTGTCCGTGCACATGCACTCATAATAAGATACAGGAATCTTCCTCATAGACGTGACCGAGAGCTCAAGCAGAACCGTGACAAACAGCTGATGGGATTCTATGTCCTTCACACATGTTTCTGGTACCTGCAGGCCATCAGCAGCAAAGTTCAAGTGAGAGTAAAGATGAGGTGTAGAGATGAGCGGAGTCCATAGTGGGGTCACGGGGGTGACATAACAGTGTAGTGAGAATGCTGCACATGAGGAGGGCAAACACTCCTTTTGCAAGACCAATGCAAGACGAAAACTGATTACAGCCCACAAAAGTGCGGGTGTGCGTGTGCGCCTTCCTGTGCTATCTTCTTGGCGCCTGCCGTGCCGCATTGTTTGTTTATTGGGAGCAGTAACAATTCCATAATGAGGGGGAACTGGTAGTGATTAGGACAGAAGGAAGAGAGGGAAAAAAGAATCAGGAGTGGAAAGAGGACAAAAAACACAGAGACAATGGTGGAAAAGGAAGAGAGAAAGAATGGAAAACAGAGGGGGGGGGGACAGAATAAAGAGAACAAGAGAGAAATCCATTTCGATGAGGCCTGGGGACGACTCCTGGTGCCTACTCGGCATTTGAATCTCCTCCATGTTCCTCATCTTGGACTAATAATCAGTAAAACAAAGCAGGACCTTTTGTGCATTCCTCTGAAAAGTCCGTTCAATTTCTCTCATATGTGTTCCCTTGGTCTTCTGCTTAACTCACCAAGCTTGTCCTTGAAGAGGAAGGGTCCTTGTCGACAATCACACGTTCACACTCCTGTACGCATGCATGTACGTGTGTACACACATGGATGCGCGCGCGCGCTCACACACGGTTCAGTTCTAGTGTCTTCTGGCAGGAGTTAATATGACCCAACAAGCTTTAATTCACAACAGCCTGGCAGTCCTCTGCCAAGGGGAGAGAATAGATGGACCGGGATAAAGAATGAAAAAGAGAGATAAAACAAAAGCAAAACGACTGACATACACAGTAGCCTAGCTTTTGTTTTTCATTCTCAGACTTAGACCTGGACCCGGGGTGAACCCTTAGGCCCGGCTAGTACTTGGCTTTAACCAAACGCACACAAGATGGCAGCTGTACGTATCCTGGGTTAATTCGACATGTCTGAAGGAAAAGTAAATAAAGTGACGTGTGTGCGAGGTGTTCTCAACATAGAATACAACCTCAAATTGTGTAATGGACAGTTTCCAAGTATCTTACAAGAAACTTACAAGTTTCCTCGTTACAATTAGTTTGATAGATTTGGCAAGAAGTCTACATTACTGCTAGAATGTATTGTATAAAAATGCAACACTAAACCACAAACTCTTCTACCTACATTTATTAGAAATGCTAACACACAAACGCTAATCTCAGTTCAGAAATGCAATCCTTTAACCTATTGGCAATAGTCAATAACCGAAAACACTGACACAGACATTCACACCAAATCACATACGTGTTGAACAGACACAGACCTGTTTAATGGCAGCTTCTCCAATTTTGTCCGAGTGTTTACGTACACTCTCCAGAAAGTCTTTGAGGTCAGACATGGAGACGTCTCTGATGTGTGTGCGCACGACGGGGATGTTCTCCGCCATGATGGTGCAGAAACGATACTGTCCCGCCTTCGGCAGGCAGTTCTGCTCCAACTGCTCCAACGTGCACAACGCAGGGTAGTATCTGAACACACACACACACACACACACACACACACACACGCAAAATGGTCAAGGGCCATCATAATAAGAAGCCCATTTCCAGTATGGTCTATGATGATCCTTTGTTAGTATATGAAGTGACCAACAGCAAAGCATGTTTTATTTCAAAACACTGAAAATGATGCCATTGTTTACACACATTCAACCTATTGAGGAAATTTGGGAAATTCACATAAAGAACGAAAATCAGAAATTGAATTTAAGAAGTTTAAGTTCAAGCCATGTGAGAAATAACAAAAGAATCGAATTGCAGCTTTAAATCAATAGCCAGCTCACTGTGCGTTTTACAAAGCAAGCAGATGCACATCAGTATTACACAATATTTCATGATCTACAGAGAGCCACTCCTGGCCGACCTCCGCTCTCTCTCAGGGCTAATGGCAAAACCAAAACAGATAGAAATGATAAATAAAATAAAACCAGACGCAAGATTTATAGTGTACAAGTTGCTCATCCTCGGGTCAGAAAAAGGACGAGCGCGAAATGAACAACACCCACTGGCCAACTTTAAATTGTAACCAAATCTATTTGTGCACAAAACACAACGGTCCTAAATGCCGTAGGCTTCTGCACGAGGATTAAAAGCATTTGTGAGGGAACACTAGTCTGGCGTTCTCACACTTTATTCACTGGATCAGCTACTGGAGCCTCATTACTAATGCATTTGTTACTAGTCTCATACCACTGGCTCTTTTCTCCTTTGGTGTATTTGTATTAGTCAAGCAGGACTGCTGTCTGCTGCTTATCTCTCGGCTTCTCAAAGTCCCTTTCAGTTACTTTCACTAAATAGCTGACTCTAAATTTCTCCTTTTGGAGTCTGTGGGTCAGCAGTAGGTTTCATTAGCTTTAGACCAAACTGCAGCACAATGCTGGCAGAGCTGCTTAAGTAACTGAATGAGAACCATAATGTATTTTTAATAACAACCTCCATGGCCAATATTTATAGCATTGTATATTTAAAAGAAAAGAAAAAAAACATTTCTGAACACTGCTGTAAAAAAAAAAAAAACCCAAGTTCTACATCTGTGACACTCAAGTTAATACTGGATCATGGGCTGAACTTATTTAGAATTGTAGTCTCTGCTGCCACCTAGTGTTTATTAATCAGCCATTCTACAGGCTACAGAGTGACTTGGCAGTGACTCAGCTGTTACTGAACAGAAGATCATGGGTTAAAGTCTCAGCAATGCCAACCTGCCACTTAAGGCCACATTCACACTGCAAATCTTGATGCTCAATTCGGATATTTTGCACAGCTCTGATTTTTTTGTTTGGCTGTTCACATTACCTTTTAAAATGTGGCCTATATCAGATACCAGTGTGAACTGTTTGCTGTTTCGAACTGACCCGCATTCGCAAACGAACAATAACAATGATGTCACACGCAGCACGCCGTTGCGCTCAAAAGTTGACGAGGTTATGGAGGAAGTATTGTATCATCTGGTGCAAGTGAACATATCATGTAATGCTATAATGTGATGTATTCAATGCAAACATGAGCTGGTTCACGTAACCACTTTATATAACACTTAACACACGCACGTTACCAGTCACGTTTTTGCTGGCGCAAAAAAAATAATAATAATAATTTATAATTGTGCCGAATGTCGACGTAGATTGACGTAAAAGTCGCATCAAATCCGCATTGGTTGTTCACACTGTGGCCACATTGGATTTGGGTCTGATTCAGGACCACATATGGAAGTGGCCCAGATCTGATTTGAAAAAATCAGATCTGGGCCAGATTTGAGTGTTCACACTACTGAAGAAGTCTGACCTGGTCACTAGACCCCCCAAAAAAAATCGGATTTGGGCCACTTTTACCAGCAGTGTGAACAGGTGCTACTCAGGGGTGCTGTATCATAGCTGACCCAAACATCCTAATGTGTAAGGACATGCAAAGAAAAGTTATTTCCTTGTGCCGTAATGTATACGTGACAAAGAAAAACAAACCTGCCTTGTGAAAGAAATCAACACAAGATCAAACTAACTCCCATATTCTGTGGAGCTTGCAAATTTTCAACATTACAACCGATTTTCCTCAGAATTTGGCCAAGACGCATCTTGTGACATCATCACAAATGTGCATTCATCCATTCACATGAATTAAAAATGAGTACAGCTGTCAGAGAAGGCGATTGTGTGTGTGGCAGTAGTTTAAAAGAAGAATCAAGTGCTTGCAGTAGTAGTAATCTTAGTAGTTTTTCACACAAAGAAAAGCACTAAAAGCTCTGCAAAATTCCAAGTTACAATTTATAAATAAAATTAAATAAATAAATAAATAAATAAATAAATAAATAAATAAATAAATAAATAAATAAATAAATAAATAAATAAGCAAGCAAGCTGCAACAATTGCCAAAAAAAAAAACTCGCAAAATCCTGGAGAGACTGAAAAGTTGTATGAATTGTCATATTAACAGTTCCAGACAGGTCTAGAACAATGACTAAGGAGCTGCACTTGGTTCAAAACACTTTTTGGGTTCTTCATCTCATTAAAGATGACATTAAACAACACCTTTAACAGTGAGTGTGTGGATGGCCAGGCTGTGTTAGCAGGCTTCACTTCAGCTCACACATTTCAGGTGTTGTACTGGATCTAACTGTACACGACAATGTTAAATCTTCACACACCACACACAAATACACACACACCCACCCAAACAAATACACACACACACCCACACACAAACACACCCAGCCACACAAATACACACACCCACACACAAACACACCCACCCACACAAATACACACACCCACCCACACAAATACACACACCCACACACAAATACACACACCCACACACACAAACACACAAACCCAAAACCACCCACACACACCCAAAAACACACACCCAAAACCACACAAAAAAAACAAACACCCACCCACACACAACACACCCACCCCCACAAACACACCACAAACACACACACAAAACACCACAACACACCCACCCACACCCACAAACACACCCACCCACACCCACAAACACACACACCCACACCCAAACACACACACCCACACCCAAATACACACACCCACCCACACCCACAAACACACCCACCCACAAACACACACCCACCCACACCCACAAACACACACCCACCCACACCCACAAACACACACCCACACCCAAATACACACCCACACCCACACCCAAATACACACACCCAAATACACACACCCACACCCAAATACACACACCCACACCCAAATACACACACCCACACCCAAATACACACACATGTGCACACACACACACACACCCACACACCCACACAAATACACACACACAATTACACAAACCCACACACAAATACACACACCCACCCACACACAAATACACAAACCCACACACAAATACACACAGCCACCTACAAACACACACACACACAAATACACACACACACACACACACACACACACACACCCCTCACACACAAATACATGCGCACACCCACACACAAATGCACACACACATTCTTTTTCGTCCTTTTGTTTAAAAGAGAACAATTTATTTAAGTGAATCATTTGCCAGTGTTTTTTATTTCCTTTTTCCTTTGGTAGCAGTTTGCAAATTATTATTGTTATGCTTAGTGCTACAGTAATCCCTCACCACTTCTCGGTTCAAGTTTCGCGGCCTCAGTGCATCGCTGATTTTTCAAAAATATTCATTGAGAAAATAAAAATAAAAACAGTTTCCCAGGATGCCAGACAAAGAGAGAAACTCTGAGGCTTTGTACATACCCACTGACACTCAGACAAGGCAAATGATTGGTTCCCGGCACAAAATCTGAGCTGATTGGCTGCGCATCATCGCATCCTCTCCCAGCTTCTTCCCTTGTTGTATCTCGCCACTCTCATTCACGTTGTCAACTGTGTCTCGCATATTGTGTTCGAAATAAACTTTCCGTTAAGCCCTTACAATGCCTCCTAGGCACCGTGCCCCTGCGAAAGATTCCTCTAGTGAGCCCAAGAGGAAGAGGAAGATGATGACCATCAGTGAAAAGGTCACTTCGCGGATTTTCACCTATCGCGAGGGGTTCCGGTCCCCATTAACCGCGATAAACGAGGGATCACTGTATTATTATTACTGTATAGGTGACTGCTTTGTTAAAAAAAAAAAATAAAAAAAAAATCTTGTAGATTAAATTATATTAGATAGATAGACATATAGATGCCTTCAGTCCCACTGCCGTCCACATCAACCGACTACACCTGAAGATCTCATGAGAATCTTACCTCTTGGCCCTCTTCTGTTCTTGCAGCCTGCTGTACATTTCGAGCACTGAAAAATAAAACAGAGGAACGCTGGTAGCCAAAACACACAAAACATTTATCTACAGCCATCGGCTGCACACGTATATTTGCTATATTAAGATTTTGAACTCTTGAACTCCATCACATTCAGTCAGGGTTTTCTAAAGCACAAACCCAGAGTCTCCCACATCATCACTGTCCAAGATCCACAAGAAGTGAGTTACAACGTACCTGGAATGCAGTGTGTGAGTTTGTCGATGGTGGTGGCAATGTTCCTCTGTTGCAATCTACATCGTCTCAGCTCGTCCATCGATGTCAGTAGCTACAAAATGTACAGATCATGAACGGCTGTCATAAATCCTCTGTGGTTAGCATTTAAACTTAATAGTTGCAGGGGTTAAGGAGAGCTACAAGACGATGTCATACCTCCTTGCCGTTGTTCTGCATCTTCTGATTGGTTTCAGTCACCTGACTCTGCACAAAGGGAAGAGGCAAAAAAAAAAATAATCACATTCACCATTGAAAGCCTTTGTCATGTCACACTCCAGAGTGCTTCTAAATCTCTCACATGCAAGATACTCAGGGCTTAAAGAACTCGTACTATAAAGAACTATTTTTATAAAGATTTTTTTTTTTTTACATTTTACATTACGACATTTAGCAGAAACCCTTATCCAGAGTGACTTACAACTGAGGGTCAAGGGCCTTGCTCATGGGCCGAGCAGTGGTAGCTTGGTGGACCTGGGGTTCGAACCCATGACCTTCCGATCAGTAGCCCAACACCTTAACAACTGAGCTTCCACATACCACATTTTTACTTAGTCTATGATTAATAACATGACCTACTAGTACTAATGACTATTAAAAGAAAGAAAAAGGAAAACTTTGGTGTTTTTTCCCTACACAAATGTTATATCTTTAAAGTAAAACCCACTTCTGTTCTTTGAGATGCCCTGATTGCTTGTTTATAAACATCTAAACATTTAAGACGTTTAACCAATAATATTTCACCGAATATGAAACTTGCAGAGATAAAATAATTCATTTGTTTTTTTGCCAATAGAATATGTTTGATGAAAGTTTGATGAAAATATGTTTGATGAATATGTTCGATTTCCATTCTGGTGGCAGAAAGCAACGCTTTACAGTAGCGGTACTGTGTTGGTAAAATGGTTTTAGCGCTAAAGAACGCTGAACTTTGCCTTTTTACTGTCGCTGATCTTTTTCAGTCCTCCATCTGTTGCTCACCTTGAGTTTCTGTGCCTCTCCCCGAACTTTAAGCAGCTCTGTGATGGAATCCACAAAGCCCTGGAAGTGATGGTTACACATCTT
>NC_062518.1:32628639-32668639 GCF_022655615.1 Tachysurus fulvidraco
ACACGTCAAACTGTGCTCGGTGTCTTCTCTCTAAACGGAGAAGCAGCACAGTCACACACATCAGGCAAGAGGAACAATCATTAAAGCTCTGTTGTGAGAATTTTTTCATTCTTTCTAACTTTCTATTTACAGAATTGCAGACCTACAAATTGCAGCTTTATGTGCCGACCAAGGACCTTTAAGTGAACAAATAGAAGCTTACTGATCAAAATTCAGGGGAAAAATACAAAGAATAGTAGCTGTAATTCAGATTCATTAAAAGAAAAAGAACCAAAAAACTACTAACAAAATATTTATAGAAATAAATCATTCTAAATAAAAGACTCAAGAATTTTAATACCGTTTTTTTTTTTAGGACTAAACAAAAACGTTTTGAACATACAATCTGTGACCACACAGAAACTTTACATTTTTAGGAATTTAGAGAAAGGGGGAAAATCTATTTAAAACAAAGTAAGTACATGAATTTGTTTTGATTATTTAAAATATTCTGCAGTATTGTTAGGTTTCTATTTTAACGCCTGGTCTTTGCACACGTGCACTTTAACCGGCACTGTACAGGGTATTAGTTGTTGTATGGAACACGAGGGTCCTGGGGGAACCTTCCATTTTACTGTTGGAGATTGTTAAAGTTACAATAACATTCTTGCCTTGACCTTAAATGAAAGCAAGCGTGTGATATTGACCGTGTCGACTGCTGTGTTCAGTCAGATTTTCTTCATGTCTAATCTGTTCTACTGAAACACACGTTCAGACATCACAGTGGATTTGATCTAACATGGATCAGAAGGTTTAACACTTGTGGAGTCCATTCCAGCTCGAGGTCATACAGCAAACCAGGACACACCGGATACTAAGAAACTCAGATTCATGGACATATTTCAGAGATTCTACTCGTCACTGAAGTTGTTTTGAATAATATGATATTTAATGAAAACTGGACTTTTGGATCACACTGTATGTCAAGTTATACAGATGCTCACAGATGCATTCAGTTACACAAATGTGACCCATACGGAGGTCTTAGCCAATGTGTGGCTTTAAACTCAGTATAAAATCCTTCTTTCGCTCTTGCGGCTGCACTTTCTTTTTGGTACAACGGCAAAAACAAATGCAATAGACGAAACCATGCTGGAGTGCGAGTTAACGCCTAAACTTGGCAATGTCTCTAAACTGAATACTGATGCAACCTAAATATGAGACTAGAGTTTATTGCAAGAACTAATCAGAACACCAGGTCTTGCACTTCACACTTCATGCAAGATGCCAGAGAAGAATTTCAGTGTTTTCCTCTGTACTTTAACACCACAGTGAAATTAGTTTCTTAAATCAGTCTCTATGGTAGAAAAAAAATGCAGGAACAATATATATATATATATATATATATATATACACACATACATTTCAGTTGAGAGATTTCTGTGTTTTACATTCGAGTTGAGTACGGCTATACAAGATATTTCACAAAATCTTTTTAATCAATTTCATTAAACCAGATGCAGGACACACAATGCCGAGTTTTACAGCTTTCCACCAAAGCAGCGCATAATGACTCATCTATGGAAATAAAAACAATATGGAAGCTTGTTTAGCTTTTAGTCCAAATTAAATACATAAATACATCAACATTTTTCTAGGCGTGGATGTGAAAGGGCTTCAGTCGCTTTGCTCGTACTTTTCCAGGATTCGGTTAGCTGAGCTCACAGGCAGGCTACCTGCCATGTACTTCACCTTCTGTTCTTCTTGTTCAGTAACAGTGCGTAATTTGACAGATTGTTTTTCCTTTCAAAATGTTTCATAATTGCATGCCTTCGTTACAGCAGGCAAATTAACCAGACACACTTCTGCCCGAATTTAGTAGAGTTTGTTTGGCTAGTAACCCGATTCATCCTACGTCAACGTTGTATTTTTGTTTCTTTGGAGATGCCATGATCAGGTGAAAGCTTAGTAATATCATTAAAGTCAACAGCATTAGCATTTTGTGGTGCGGCACATTGCATATATCCCGTGGGTCATCATTTGGTCACTTTTTCCTGCTCTACTCTTCCTGTTTTCTGTCCAGATCTGGAGCCAGTGTCAAATTATTTCAGCAGATTTATTCAGTTAAATACAACCCCCTCTAAAGATTTTAGCTAAAGACACCGGCTAGATAATCAGGGTGTATTCTGTTACAGTTTTCTGTAATGTGTCCATCCTAAAGGCAATACAAAGTAATCAATATTATGCATCGTTATAAACAGTGTACTAGTATCAAAGCTGAACAGCAAAAGACTTAAGTTTGTGGGTTTTGATCGTAGAACAGAGCCAGAAAGCATTTCGATTCCGTTCATGCTGAGTATGTGGTGCTGTAATGAGCACAGCTGCAGAGCCCAGCTGAATCTGGCCTTTCAATAACAAACGGTCATCTGGAGTGACCCGCTGACAAATCCATGCAGAGGGATACGCAACGAGCATAGGACATCATGTTCCTAGTTCTTGTCCGTGTCTTCCAGAAAAATATTCAGACAGAGCAATTATTAAGCCTCGAGCTACGATTTTGAACACTGTCACTCATTTAGTATTGAATTACACTCCGCAGATAGCTTTAGATTTATAAACATGCAGAATTTAATCCACTCGACTAGAAGGCGAACATCACATCACAGGGATTCAATTTCACTCTTTTCAGCCCAATTTGTTATTTAGTGTTTCTTTTATTCCCAGACATGTGTGCACATTATAAGAACACATGCTGCGATTTAACACGGGTCTGTCTCTATAGTACAGGGATCATCACCACTGAAATCCCTCATTGTGGCTTTAAGCAGTAGGCTGTGTCCAAAATAATGACAGTTTCTGATTGTCACCATCTGCAGCTCTGGCCACGAAACTGCTGCTTTTGATTACTAAACCTTTCCTATAGCAGAGTGTGTTTTGGGAAAGAGTCACTTCCAAAGCTGAAATATGAGATTTGAGCAAGACTGAATGCCAACAACCCTCAATGTCTTTAAAACAACAAGCCAAAAACATGGCGCATAAGAGCAACCTGGTGGGAGTCATGCAACAAACTGACCTGCAAAAAAGCAAAAAGATATATATATATATATATATATATATATATATATATATATATATATATATATATATATATATATATATATATTACATACACACACACACTAAACTAAGTCATTTTTGCCATTTTGCAAAAGGTGATCGAAAGCATAATTTTCACAAAATTAGTAAGAAAATAAAGTCGGCAAAGAAAAGGAACTGACGGATGACAAAATGGATTGTAAAATTGTCTGAGGTCGTATTTAACATGCTTTATAACATTTAACATGGTTATAAATATGCATAGTTTACTTCCCTTCACCTTAGCGATACAAAATCTCTTATGTTGTCTGAAGCATAACTTTCTAGCTTTTACACTTCCCAATATTCACGGTCTGCGGCATGACTTCACTATAAGCTTCGCTTGTATTGTCATGTTATAACAAACCCCGGAGGAATTAAGACCCCAGTCCCAAAGTTTTTGTTCGATTTTTCCAATGCCGATTCCAACCAGAACTGAACGTATGTACGAAGAGAGATTTTTACAAGTAAATCGTTTGCATAAGACTTGGTTATGGCATTTATTTTTATCCTTACAGAAGAAGCAGCATTTCCACACTGCAAGTGTTGAGCTTCAGTCATTTCACACAGCATAAACCTGCTGGTTTTAGTTTTTTCCTGCACAGTGTGATCACATGCCAATTCCCACCTGCCACTCAGCTCTCGATATTATATGATGGCTACTAACCAGGTAGGATGACCACTTCTTGCACAACTTGTGAACCAGTCATGCAGTCTCACATGGCAGTGTAACACACTGGGAGGAAAACGTTATCTGACCTCTTCATACACGAGTTGCTATGATTGTCGAGGACGAGAATACGACATCCTTCTTGCCCAGAGAGGACGGAAAATTTAGCTTCTTTAGCTCCCGGCCACAGAAGTCTGTGACGTCACTGAAAATTTAACCTGTGCCCTCCTGCTCATCTGTGAGCCTTCTTATGCATTTCAAAAACAAGGAATTGTTTATTCATTTTTACATAGAAATAGTATATATATATAGACATATATAAAATCACTGTCTGTATGGATATTGTGGTTCCTTTCACACCTAAAAAAAACACACAGACTAAACAAACCCTATGAATGAAGGAGTGTGTACACGGTGCACATAAATTAACACAAATGTCCATCAAATCATTTGACTTTTCATTTTGACCATTAAACTTAAACACTGAACATGTACATCAGTGTCAACGATACATCGAACTAAAAACGCTGATTTATTAGTGCAACCCATCTGGGTCTAGTGTACGTGTTTCAGTTTTAAAAAAAACTCCTATTTACCCCACTTCCTACACAGTCATCACTTCTGCACTACTGTACAGTAGTCTACACTGATGCCTTTGAGCTAACTGTGTGGATAAGCAGCCAGTGGATAAATAACAGACTGAAATATCACAAGGAGGCCTAAATGTAGTAGGCATGTGAAACAAACCAAAGCAGACTAGCCACTTATCTGTAACAGGTGATCATAAACATCTTTAGACTTGAATTTCAAGCAGTACCACTTATTTAACTGTTTTGAAGCATATAAACAGAACACAAACACACTGAGCACTTTATTAGGAACACAACACTGTTTAGTATACAATACTAAATATTGTATTTTTTACATTTTTTTTGTACATTTTATATGGGAAATTACACTATTACTCCTTTTAACGCTAGGTTTTTAATGCTTCTTTTTAATTGATATGATTATACTAAAATAATTATCAGGTCTATCAAAAAAGGATTTTATCTTTCAAAACTATGAAAGCCAGTTGTGGAAATGTTTTTTCATGAATAAATAGAATAAGAAAAAAAATCACAAAATGTTTCTTTGTATTTATTTTAAATTGAACATTTATTGTCAATATTGGGCTTGTGGATCATGTGGGTACTAGGGTACTCTTTGCTGTGTGTGGATGACCATGTCAGTCAGCCACCACCGAAGACCAATTTTGAGACCGAAAAACCCTGATATGATAATATAAGCTGAAGGCTAAAATTGAATGCCAGCCTGTTGCATATAAACTGCGTTGAATAAGTGCTTCAGAAACATGCCTGTGTGAAGTGGCCTTGAGGATTGCCCAAGAGAAAAGAGGAAATGTGCAGGGTTACCGTCTGAATTTTATTAATCTCTTAAGCAAGCTCTTCTTGTGCTAACTGCAGTCCCTGGAAGTGTGGACGTAATAGTAGAAGGTCTAAAAGAGGAAATTGCCTTAGTGCACAAGGCACCGACCAAACAGTGAAATCTGATCAATCTCACAGCACTCAGTCAGTCAGGACCATGCATAATATATAGCTGCAGGAATAAAACTAACAATAGAAACAGAAAATATGAGAATATAGAAGTCAGTAAAGTCCCAAGGCTGGAAATAAACATAGTGATTGATACAGACTGACGATAACTGAATGTACTGGAGCCACTATCTATGTTCATTGGTGCGAGTACAGCAAACTATTATATTTTTATAGCACTGCTTTTATCAAGGCACTGTTTATGGGAGAGAGAGAGAGAGAGACAGACAGACAGACAGAAAGAGAGAAACAGACAGACAACGAGAGAGACAAACAGAGAGAGAGAGAGAGAGAGAGAGAGAGAGAGAGAGACCAACAGACAGAGAGAAACAGAGACAGAGAGAGAAACAGAGACAGAGAGAGAAACAGAGACAGAGAGAGAAACAGACAGAGATCATCATCTTGTTTGTTCTAGCAGCTTGTCGTAGACAACACAAACTTTAAATAGAAAAAAGATAAACAAACAAAAAGAAAACAAACAGGGGACTTTAAATAGAGTCCATTTTAATTAAAAGGGGTCAGGTTTAAATAAAACGTAATAAAGGTATTATTATTATTATTATTATTATTATTATTATTATTATTATTATTATTATTATTATATAAAAAAAGTTGCCAGACAAAACAAGGGAACTTTGTACTCTTAGCCATTATTGGTCTGTTGATTGATCCATAACAACTTGGGCTGCCATGTTTGAACGTTTTCAGCACAACTGACAAAGGTGTTTACAGTTCTGGTACTTGATCCTGGAACCAGATCAGAAATACCAGTCCGAGACAAGCAGATAAATACAGGAAACTCCACACAACCTAAAATGAGAGACAGTACCTGGCGTTACTTTACACTGGAAGTCATGAGGAGGGATAATGGGGAGAGAGCTAGGTAGTGTACTACATGTCTCTATACTGTACACATATTCCATTAAGGCAGACATATCCTTGAAAGCAAACACAGAGAGAATAAGGAGAAGCATCTCATTCGGAGTACCACTTTATACACCTTACATACACCATACTGCACATGGACACTTTAAGGACAATCATTAAAAACCATACGCATTTATGTATATTTATTATTTTCATATTTTGAATAGTTTATATATAGTTTATACTTTTTATTTATCTATCTCCTTTTGGATTTGATTTTTTTTTTATCCCTAATTGCATTCCTTATGTTTGAATACCGGCCATGTCGTGTGTGTATGTGACAAATAAAATTTAATTTGGGTCCCTGAACTGAACACTGAACTGTGTTTAGTGCATTTGGTCTTTAAACAAGCTGATTCTCACAAAGGCAGCTGTTCTCTCACACAAAATCAATATAAACAAGACAAATAATCATTAATAAATATCCTCTGGACAAACATCTCTGGGCCTCGTTTCAGTCATCGTGCACTTGTGTTATTTCCATGCTGAACTGATATGAGCAAAACAAAAACATGCTGAGGCTAAGAACTAAAGGAAGCGATTAAGTCTATCTCTGTCTTCATCTGGTAAACCTCAACAGCAAGCAATGACTGATGATGATATGGAAAAATACACTGAAAACTAGTGAATACTGAAATAAGGAAAGGATGCTAAAAGGTAACGTGCTTAATATCGCTACACTGGTAGCATGGCAGAGTTAGCACAAGGAAACGTAAGATAAGGCCCAGTGCATGAGTCAGAAGGGTGTGACCGTCTCTGCATTTTATGCCTTCACACTCACTATCTACTTTACTGTACAGCCACAAGCAATAAAATCTAGGATTTCCTCAATCCGGCACATACCACAGCTTCGTCTTTGTTTATCTGCCAAAGTTTCCCATCTCTTGCTCTGACAGCGAAGACAGCAGCATTTTTCTGTAGTTAGAAACCCAAATACTCCACAGACATACTACTGGATTCAGTTAACTCAAAGAAACATCAGTCATGGTGCTTTTTCTACGCAATGACCCCAGACTCGACCTTGCCTCCTGTGGCCAGTGGTCTTAGTAACATTCTTTCTGACCCCTGTCTCAACAGGCCATTGGCAAAAGAGACGTGTGGGAGACTTCCTGCATCGGAGATCGCATTGTTTCCAGGCTAACTGTGTGAATGCAGCACAGAGGTGGTGTTAACAAAAGCGAGACATGCTCTGTTACTGACCTAGTGCACTTTGCTGCGCAATGCCAAAACAGTAGCAGCGATTTTCAATGTGACCTGGAGATCTACGACAACAGCAGCAGCAAGCAAATCAACTGGTAGTGATGCAAAGCGAAGAGGCAAAGCGATGTGAAACCGCTGAACAGAATTCAACTTGCAAATTCTGCACGAAAAGATGTACAAAATTAGGGCTGAAAACGATTAGTCAAAAGAAACAATGTTGTAGATCTGTATGTGGATTTTACTATTTTGATGCGTCATGTTTACTCAACAGAAATGTAGAAGCACACAGCTGTATGACTGTGTAGAATGCAATACAAAAATGTTAAAGCGAAAGAAAAGAAAAGAAAAGAAAAGAAAAGAAAAAGAAAAGTAGGTCCACTGCAGTCTACACATCAATGAGACATGAGCATTAAGAAACTAAAACTTCCTGGTCAAGAAAAAAAGCATCAATGGGAGATCATGAGGCTGAATACGAACAATACCACAGCCATCAATAGTCATGAACCAAATCTAGCCGTGCTTTCGGACTAGGACAACTGGCAGATGGCACATTTTCTGCCCTGTGACACCACATGAGCAACAGCTAGAAGAGTCACGCTCTGCCAGCGTCACCCCGCTTCAGTAACTGTCGTGTAATTGGGGACAACAGACTGGTGGGTGGGAAATGGCTAGGACTGAATTGGGAAGGAAAAAAACCTCATTAAACTGTTAACATTAAAGACTCATATTACATTGTTTTTCACAGGGCTTGGTATTTTCCTGATGTTGTAATTAAAGATCTGCAGCAATGTCGTAGTTTTTAGTGACGCTGATGTTTATCGTCCAGGTAAAACAGTTTAGATAAATAGAAAATAAGCAGAAAGATTTAAATTCACAATAGCCTTATGCTTTTTGTGAGATACATTCAGTACCAAATGCCTTAATTAGTTATTTTATAGATTATTAGAGAAGTTAGTACAGTTACAGGATGGTAAGCTTTTCCGCGGTTGTTTGATCTTATAATATACTATTACATAATAATAATAATAATAATAATAAATTATAAAAAATAAACAATAAGCCAAAATATTTTATTTATAAGCCATGTGTATTAATCTAGTTGTTGATTAATTCATGTGCATAAATCGGCTAATAAATTGAGTGTGATTTTATAACCTTAAACCAAACACTACCAAATCTCCAGTGGATCGATTTTTCTCCTTCACAGATGCGGGTGCCTCCTTGCACGCCAAGTCCAGGTCAGTCAAGGTTGCTCACTGTGCTGCTTTAGACAAAGTATTTGTCAGTGGGTTTTTTTTTTAATTAGCCTTGAGGTTGTCCAGTCATACATCCCACCATTTCCATCCCAGAAGATGAGAGGCAAAGGTGGGGGACACCCTGGATGGTGTGCCAGCCTATTGCAGGGTACTCACACATGTATGCGTCCATAACAGACACACAAGTAGTGAGGTGCAGCACTGATTAGGTTTATTCTGACACTTATGAAGTGCAGTAATGCCATTTATACACAAGCCTTTCCTAATCTCATTTACATTTCCACAGTTAGTTACCTTGTGAGGACATTAAAGCGACTGATAGAAAACTAAAATAAAATGCCCACTAACAACCAGTGTAGAGTCATTTAAGCAAAACAAAATGGAGAAATCTCTATTGATAAGAGAGCAGCATGAGAGAGACCGGATTACCAGATCATATCAATTACAATGACCTATCTGTGTCTGTATAGATCATATAGATGCCCAAACACAAGCTCTTTGTTTTTTGTTGTTGTTTTTTTATTTTCAAGGAAAAAGGAAAGAAGAAACGGGACTTTCAGCTCATGTTTTAACCACTTCCAAATAAATTACAAATCACTTTATCCACCCAGTCTCAGTTCCTGTTTACGTTCCACCTCTGTGTTAAATATTTTGCTTTCATAAGGCTATTGGCAAGCTTTTTAAATTGTTTGTCCACAATTCCTTAGGGGCACACAAGGGAGAGGGAGAGAGAGAGAGAGAGAGAGAGAGAGAGAGAGAGAGAGATGGGAGAGAGAGACAGAGGGACAGAGGGAGAGAGGGAGAGAGAGACAGTAAAGAGAGAGAGACAGCAAGAGAGAGAGAGAGAGAAAGAGGGAGGGACAGAGGGAGAGACAGAAAGACAGCAAGAGAGAGAGGGAGAGAGAGAGAGAGAGGGAGGGAGGGACAGAGGGAGAGACAGAAAGACAGAGAGAGGGGGGGGTAGAGGGAGAGACAGAAAGACAGAGACAGAGACAGAGAGAGAGAGACAGAGGGACAGAGGGAGAGAGAGACGGAGAGAGAGAGACCGTAAGAGAGAGAGAGACAGCAAGAGAGGGGGGGGGCAGAGGGAGAGACAGAAAGACAGCAAGAGAGAGAGGGAGGGAGAGACAGAGAGAGAGGGAGGGACAGAGAGAGAGAGAGAGAGAGAGAGAGAGAGAGGGACAGAGGGACAGAGGGAGAGACAGAAAGACAGCAAGAGAGAGAGGGAGAGAGAGACAGAGAGAGAGGGAGGGACAGAGAGAGAGAGAGAGAGACAGAGACAGAGAGAGAGAGAGAGAGATTTCCCTATCCACTTCTACTGATCTACATGTTGTCTTTTCCACTATTCCATGTTTCCAAATATTGTTCCATGGTTGTTGTTGTCTCTTCTCCTCCTGCCTGAAATGATCAGCCCACTCCCACACCTGTACAGACAGATTTAAGGCACAATGTGTACAGCAGATGTCAACAACTTATTCAAATTAGAACGAATTGACAGTGAGTTCAGCTGGCTGACCGATTTCTTTTAGTATTGTCTCTGGCACTTTAAGCCCCCAGCTTATGTTTTATAATAACCACTAAAGCTGAGTTTTGATCTGGCTTAAAGATTTATACATGTGGAGGAAGCTGACCAACACTGACATTCACTGGTATTCATATTTTAATCTAGATTTTTTTTTTAATCAAGATATTACATTCATCAACAATATGGCTGGACAGTTGCTTCCATGTGAAAATCACAATATTTTGTTTATATATTTTGTTTCTGTTCATTAACAGAAACGTTCAAACTTGAACGAATAACAGCTTGATGCGTTTAGTGAGTTTAAAATGCTCATCCTGAAAGTGCAATATATACTATATAATATACTGAAAGTGTAGCAGAGGCCTGCACCAAGCCCAAGCAAACTCAGATGTCTGAGAGTATACAGGATACTTTATTCATTTCCATGAGCACTTTATCCTGGTCAGGACTCCAGTATATCCAGAGCAGTGGGTGTACATCAGTCTACCGTGTATGTGCGCACTCGTGATTAATATTCTCCAATCCATCGAGCAGCATGGTTTTGGACGTTGAGAGGAAACCAGAGACTTCAGAAAGAACACACACGAAGAAAATCTAAAAGTGCATAACAGTAACCTGAGCTCAGGATCAAACCGACGCTACACGCTGCACCATCCGACATTTAACGTGTCACAGAGCTAACAATCCTGTCACCAGCTATCCACAAACTACGATGAAAGAAACACAAAGACATCAGCATTCTCACATTTCTGCACTGAAGCCTTGTATTAAAAAAAAGCACTTTGTCACATTGTGACGTGACAAAGTGAAAAGTGACGTGACATACAGCTAAGTATGGTGACCCGTACTCAGAACTCGTTCTCTGCATTTAACCCATCCAAAGTGCACACACACAGCAGTGAACACACACACACACACACACACACACACAGTGAACACACACCCGGAGCAGTTGTGAAATAGTCGTTACAATAACCTTTTTCCTTATCACATCTTTTTCACCTGAATCCAATATTTTAATATCCTAACACGATAAAGCCTTGATGTTTCTATTAGTGTTTCCTACCATGAAAATGTGAAAGCGTAAATAAATACAAAAAAAACCCTGAAACAGAATTGATCAGCTCTCACAGGAATGTGCAAACCTTCAGCAACAACAGCATTCAGTCATATACAGTCATATAGGCTGAGTCACTGTACCACGGCGCTCTGTGTCTGTGTAATGAAGCTAAAAGCTGAGACTCGCTCCATTACTGCCACAGGATTAGCTCTCCAGGCCTAAATGTGTTAGTCATACTGCGAGGAAAACATGGCACAACCGATATACCTGAAATATCTCAAATCAGCAACAACCAACTACCAAACATTTGAATTTGAAGTCTGGTACCTTTGTCCCAGATTCTGCCCCGTCTCTGCTACACTAATGTAGCCTGACTATAACATTATGTTCAGATGCATTCAAGCACAGGCTTCACAAAGGGAAGAGAGTTTCACAGTCAGCGTGTCTGAGCTTGTCATGCCATTCCTGTGTTTAAGAGCTCCAGAGAATCCATGTGAAGCAAATCAATCAGAGCTTCTCTGAGATCTGCTCTCTCAGGCCTGTCCGTGTAGATATGTGCAACGCCTGACAGAAGCTTCTAGCGAGCAGGGAAATGCCCTTAAGGGAGAGGTGTGGTGACTCAATCTCTATTACTGCACCATGTTTGCTTAAGTAAAGTCCAATGGAAAAGCATAGATAGCTGGTGTCAAAAGTCTTGAGCAAACTCATCAAATGCTGCAATTTCATTGGTAACTGCATTAAAATCCAATCAGAGAAATACAGCACACAAACTGAAATGCTGCTTGTAAGGTAACTCAAGGGTATCATGCATGTGTATAACTTCACAAATTCACAAATTCACATCTCTGGGCTAGCTTTGGAAAGACAGAATGGGAGAAGTGACTCACTGACACCCAGCAACACAGCAGGAATGAACTGGCTTAAAGCTCTGTAACACACACAGACAGACAGACAGACACACAGACAGACAGACACACAGACAGACAGACAGACAGACAGACAGACAGACAGACACACAGACAGACACACAGACAGACACACAGACAGACACACAGACAGACAGACACACAGACAGACAGACAGACACACAGACAGAGACAGACACACACACAGACAGACAGAGACACACACACAGACAGACAGAGACACACACACAGACAGACAGACACACACACACACAGACAGACAGACAGACACACACACACAGACAGACACACACACACACAGACAGACACACACACACACAGACAGACACACACACACACACAGACAGACACACACACACACACACAGACAGACACACACACACACACACAGACAGACACACACACACACACACACAGACAGACACACACACACACACACACAGACAGACACACACACACACACACACACACACACACACACACACACACACACAGACACACACACACACACACACAGACACACACACACACAGACAGACAGACAGGCACACAGACAGACAGACAGACACAGACAGACAGACACAGACAGACAGACACAGACAGACAGACACAGACAGACAGACACAGACAGACAGACACAGACAGACAGACACACACAGACAGACACACACAGACAGACACACACAGACAGACACACACAGACAGACACACACAGACAGACACACACAGACAGACACACACAGACAGACACACACACACACAGACAGACACACAGACAGACAGACAGACAGACACACAAACACACACAGACAGACACACAGACAGACAGACACAGACAGACAGACAGACAGACACACACACACAGACAGACAGACAGACAGACAGACAGGTTTTGACATTTTCTATTCTATATGGACTTCTACATACTAGACGTTTATCTGACCTGCAACATATTTCCCTTGTGCATGTATCTTAAGAAGTAAAGAAAATACACATTACACTACATACCTAAAGTCTAGTTATCATCAAAAGCAACCAGAAAATTACACTTAAACTTGTCTTTGGAAATCTTCTGAAAGTTGCTGCTAATAGCTTTACATTTATTAACTAATCTGCTTCCAGATAAACATTAGTGCCGGATTTTAAGGGATAATCGGTTTAAATGGGTAAGGAGTTATCAGCATGAGCCACAGCAGTCTCCGACTCATCGACTCAGGTAAACGTTCACGCTTTTGTGATGGAGTTTTCCCTGCTGGGGATTTTTTTTTTTTTAATTGGAAATCAATTATAAAATAAATCAGAAAAAAAACAGGAGCATTACCACCATTTCAGGTTTATGGAGAGAAGAGAAAGAGGGAATTAAATTTATCAGCTATGCAGACTGTGAGCAGAAAAAAGCAAAAACTTTCAGAAAAAACTTTTTCAGGATGTTTTGGCTGACTACAGTAATGTGCTATAAAAATAAATAAATAAATAAACACGTACAAGAAGAAGAAGAGGAAGATGATTAAGTTGTAGTACACTTTCTATAATCCTTTTACACTGCATGCAATCTTGCCAATGGGAGGGGGGGTGACACCGTATTTTTGGCTGAAATGTGAAAACAGGTTGAAAACCATGAACTAGGCAAACAGCAAATCCTTGTAAATGGATTTGTAGAAATGCTTCTGTGGCATCCCTAATAAACAGAGTTAACTAATGCTGCCTATATACATTCACTGCTCACTGTAATAGAAAGACCTGTACATTTATACAGTGTATAAAACAAATCACATGCAGATCAAGAGCTGTCAGTCATATAAAACACAGGAATAAGGGGAAATGTATGAGCTCTATGACTTGTTGGAAAAACATGTATTTAGTAATTCAGAAACTGATCTGCTGGGATTTTAACACAACATTCTGAAGAGTTTACACTAAAAAAAAACAAAAATAAGAAAACCAAGAAAAAGATCAGGACGACATGTAGACATGTTAACAAACACCAGCAACTGTGTTGAAGTGTTTGACAGCTAAAGACTAGCTACAGGATTTGTTTTTTCAAATGGAAATGAACTTGTCTAGAGAAAACCCAAGGTTAAAAAACCCAACCGAGACCCAACCCAAAGAGACTCACAATTATGTTCACGATGAGCATGTATGCAGAATGAGGACTCAGGAATCAGGCAGGAAATGCACAGAAAAGGAGTAAACAATCAGAAAAGAGCCACTATGGAGTCGTCAGTAGGTGTTTCTACTACTGGTTGCCTCAGTAATCATGTTTATCAGTGAATAGCACAACTAGCATTCCACTTAATAAATCTGTTTCTTCATCTTTTGTCAGTGGTCGCTGTTCCTCATGTCGCTGTGTGTTCTCCAGCTCTCGCTGTAAATCAATGCTGTTTTTTCACCAAGTCGCTGTACATGTGAATAGAGAATGATGTGAGGACGATGGGATCGAGTTTTACTTTCAAACGTTACTGAGAAACAGCGTTTTAGGCTCTAAGTGACCGAGTCAGCGAGGCCCGTGTGTTTGCGTGTGCATGACTCCACAGGCCAAAGTGTTTGCTGTGGGAGAAGGGAAACAAAGCATGAGATGTCATACACTGTGAGGACAATGGCTGCATGAGGCGAACAAAACAAAATCAAAATAAGAGTCAAGCTCTGACTGCATTGTACACAGTCAACATACACAAACACGCCATGGAGCAATCAGATGCTGTAGAGCAAATAGGAGAACCGGGTTCATATAGCAATCAGAGGAAAATTTAAGATACACTTTTATTATGAGCTGCTACTTCATGGCACCTGCACTGGAAGTTTATAAAATCGCACCATCACTCAGATCCACTGACAGGATGCTGGTGTGTGTGTTCGGAAAACATGCTTGATATCTAGATTCACATTCTTTTACCATTTCACGCAAAAGGTTGCAAAGGTTTATGTTCATTTAAAAGTGCTAAATGTGATCTGAATGCAATCGAGCTGGGACAAATACCTCTTTCTTCAAGGTGAATGAATTCAAGTCTTTTCCTTCTTAACCAACTGAATAAACCACACATGTTTGAGTAACCATTTATATTTACAGAATTTAGCAGAAAATTACCCTCATTCTTATTCAAAGTGATCTCATTTTATACAACGGAGCAATTAAGAGTTAAGGCTCTTTCTCAGAGGCCTAACAGTGGCAGTTTGGTAGAGCAGGGGTTCAAACTCACAACCTTTCGATTTGTTATTAACACAGTAACCTCTTAGCTTCCACATCCCCGAGCCAAAAGCCACATGTACAGCACATGCTTACGATTTCTCTTACTCAACTACAGCAACGTGCCTTTTAATACACTGGATCTGTAACTCTACAGATTTTAGAAAGCATTTGATTAGACAGAAAGTCTGAATGATGCCATCAAAACTGTTGACGTGTCTTAAGGGTAGAAAGGGACTGTAACTTTGAAATTCATGTCTTCTAAATGGAAATTGTTTGTTTTTTTTATTATGTTTTGTTGGCACACTAGCTGATAGATAACCTTAAGACTAACATATTCATACTAAAAGTCGCAAACTTTCGTTTTGATTTCATGGGGACTCTAAAAGAAAGCCGAACAAGGAGGCTAATGAGGAAATAACTGTTTACAGCTGCAATAAAATAAGCGATAAGAAAAACGGTCTGGTTTCAAGGGCACTCCACAATAATAAACTTGTAACTGTAAAATATGTCAATCGGTGATTAAAAAAATTCCATTTCTATGAAATAAAAGGAGTATAACACTGGTTTGTGCTGCTATTAGAAAACATTAGAGCATCCGGTCACTGTCACATCATCCCTTCATGCTTTAGTCCTTACTTTTATTGTCAGACAGTGAACCATTTTATAGAACAATAGTTCTGTCATTTTCCTGAAACTCTACAACACAGATACACTTTTAGCTTCGATTATTTAGCCGTCTTTGTAAAGCAACCCAGTGACGAGGCTTACGAGACGACTCAGCTGTATCCATGTAGTTGTGAGGCGTGCCACCACAGAAATGACTAACGTCTGTGTGCGAGATAATGACCAGCTCTGAGCGGAGTCTAGTAATTACTGGAATTCTGACATGAGGTGAACACTATTAATAACATACTCTGGGAAATTTGAAAATATTGAAAATATGTTCTAGTGATCTATTGATGATCTCCTTTGTCACTGGCAAAAATATTCCCGCCCTGGCTATCACTCGAGTCACTCCAATGAGTATGTGAAAATATGAAGTCTTTATCAGTGTGCAACACGCACACGCACACACCCCAGTAGGTCCATAAACTAAAATTAGCCGCAGCTTCTCACCAGTGTGTGAATACGACATTGTGCCACTGCTTGCATGATTCACATTAGCTCTGCTCAGCAACATGAAAACATAATGCCAGCCTTTACAACAGCTAGGTAGAATTTATAAAAAGGTATGTTTTACATATATGTGTATATATACACACATTGCAGCACAGTGAAATTCTTTTCTTGGCATCTCCAATATATTAAGTTTGGGTCAGAGCTCAGCCATTTGGATCAGCCATTGCTACAAGCCTCAGAGAGGATTAAGAGCCTTGCTCAAGGGCCCAATGGTAGCAGCTTGGCAGTGCTAAGGCTTAAACTTTTGGCTTTCTGATCAGCACAGAGCCTTAACCGTTTGAGACACCACTTCCACCCTAAATATTTAACGTGTTTCACCTGGTTTCAAACTGGGGACCTTTCGCACGTGAGGCAAACAAGATAACCTCTATGCTGCAGATAATTCAATTAGAGATCAGATTAAGTGGAACGTGACACATGATTAAGTAAGATATGATGTGTATACATCACATAGAACAGGGTTGATGCTGTGTCAGTGATTCATGCAGAAGTTTCCGCTGGTTACCTGCTGACTTACTGATCTACTGCTATTTCAACATGCAACAATTTTGGTCAGATACTTATTTTGGATGAATAGCAGGTCTATAGGGATGCAGCTTTGTATTGTGTAGCATTACAGTTTGTCAGGAACTTCAAGCCCCTCACATATGCCAGTATGACAATGTACTACTGTACAAAATATGACCTCTATGAACACATGGTTTGTGGAGATTGAAGTGGAAGAACTTGAATGTCCAGCAACTCACTAATACTCTTGCAGCTGAATGAGCACAAATCCCCAGTGTCATGCTCCAAAATCGAGTGGAAATCCTTCCCAGAAGAGCTTATTATAAGAACAGATGGGAACTAAATCTAGAATGGGAAGTTCAACGAGATCACATGTCCACATACTTTTGGCTGTATAGTGTAATAACTGGGCTGCATAAAAAATAAAAAGTCATATTAGCAGACCCTGATTTCAACAACAGCTACAAGAATCGTCTTGTACGTCTTGTCTTGAACAGCATCTTTTATATATATATATATATATATATATATATATATATATATATATATATATATATATAAACATGCTGCACATATGCTACATATTTATCTGCACTTGTCTATTTGCACAATTGCTACTCTTTGCACTTCTGCTAGATGCCGAACTGCATTTCGTTCCTGTGTACCTGTAATATGCGAGGACAATAAAGTTCTACCTATGTATCTATCTAAGTGCAGAAATGACTAGCACATATCAGCAAATACATTAGCTAACTTTAATTAGAAACTCTCTGGAGCTCACTTCAGTAACATTAGAGTTATCACAATTAGAAAGATTAGAGCGATTAGAAAGAGTGCTCTCCTCTGTCTGTGAGAGAGAGAGAGAGAGAGAGAGAGAGAGAGAGAGAGAGAGAGAGAGAGAGAGAGAGAGAGAGAGTGTGTGTGTGTGTGTGTGTGTGTGTGTGTGTGTGTGTGTGTGTGTGTGTGTATTGCCACCACCGGCGTGCTTAAGAGACGAGGCTGCACACATGCATGTGATATGAATACTAAGTCTGCTCTCCTTGCTGTGTTAATAGTGTAGTGTAGTGTAGTGTGTGTGTGTGTGTGTGTGTGTGTGTGTGTGTGTGTGTGTGTGTGTGTGTGAGAGAGAGAGAGAGAGAGAGAGAGAGAGAGAGAGAGAGAGAGAGAGAGCTGCTAGCAAGCTGCTAGCTGCAAGTTAAAGGGAACAATCTCTGGAAGTGTGTGAGGAGTTACCGAGAGAACAACAAAACATTTCCACACAGTCCTCTCCATCGTCTAACTTATCCTACACGTTAAACTGTTTTACCGACGACTTACCGGAGTGTGGGACCGATACAGTTTGTGTCAGTGCTTTCAATCTCCCGGAGGATCCGCTCGTGTTCCGCTGCGGTCTCTGCGCTCGCCATCTTCAGCTCCAACCGTAACGCCGCGGGCTGACGTCACTACACACACAAAAAGACTCGCGCGGGGGGAGGGGGGGTCTACTTCCGGGATAAACTTTAGTTGTCTAGGTTACAGCTTATTATAGAGCTGATACTTTAAACAATAGTGACATCTAGTGTTTGGAAACCTCAAATTATATCCTATATTTAAAAAAGTGTATTTACATAAAGTTTATGTGGTTTCTGTCCCATATGCTATATTTACATAAAAATAACATTTTTGATGACGATCAATGACGATTTTTAACACTAAAATGTACTCGTTAAGTCGTGTATTTACGAGTATGACATATAAAAAAGTATAAATAAAATAATATTCTGTGGTCTGTTGTTCAGGAGCTGTGATTTCTCCACCAGGCTGGTGTTTGGTGTTGCCAGGTCCTTTCCTCCAGAGAAACCCTTGTTTATATCAGAATTAAAAATAGCTGTTTTTTTATTTGTTTGTTTGTTTTTTTAAATAAAACAACACGATCGTTTACATTTCAACCAACTCATTTCATAATCTGAATGTCAGTGTGGTGTTTAATATTTTACGTTGAGAGTGAATGAATTGTTTTCTTAGAATAATAGCAATTCTTTTGCTTTATTTATCACAATATGTAAACTATGTTTTTTTATATTTTATTTATTTATTTATCTATCTATTAAATACATTTTAAATTAGATTTAAAACATCATAGTACACTTGTAGTACCTTTGAAAGTACTACAATAGTAGTTAATAAGGAGAACACGTTTATATCTGTCAGCAATGAGATTCTTTGTCGAGATACAAAAGATCTGGCAACCCATCTCAACCCAAATACAAGCTCCAGGTTCACTGGTAACGAGGGCGGTTTATTTTGTTGCTAAACCGGGATCCAGCACCAATATTCGGTAAGACACACTGTTCCGACCGAAAGACTACTCTAGCGAAGTCAGCCAAGATCATTGAATCCATATAAACATCTAATAAAGAGGAAAGTTGTGGAACTATCTAGATAAGTGTGCTAACCTCGCTAACTATGCTAATCCTCACTGTTAACTTACAGTTAACCAAGTCTACGTGCTTTTGTCTTTAAGGACGTTGGCTAGATAACCAGAATTTATCTTTTTGTAAATTTGTATGTGCTTAAAAAATGAACAATAAATAGAGCCAAGGTTAGATACAATATGTATAAGGCGGAAGTAGTTTAATGTTAACGTATTAAGATGACAACATGTGTCTAACTAGCAGACTGACTAGGCTAATAAAGTGCGTTTCATGCTGATGAACTTCACTGTGTAGAAAAACAGACCATCGAGCGACAACACATCGGTATGTGGGGTAGAAGAAACGAAAATAAGATGACATCTGCAGTGTTTATATTATATCCAAGTGTCTTAGATATGATCAGAATAAACAGACTTGTCATTTAAGTTTACTGGAGATTACAACACAGGATATTACTACAAAGGAAATGACTCCACAAGAACATATCTCAAAATAGAGAGACAATCTGAAGCTCAAAAAGCTGATACAAACAAACTCAAGTTTTGAGATGTTGAAATCTTTAGTATTAGTTAGTTTACAAGTCTCAGCTTGATCTCTGTTGATCTGTATGTGTCTTCATTACTCTGAAGTCATTTCCGTGTTAAAATCATTTTACTGAGCAGTCAAACAATCCCACAGTTCTTTCGTACGTTGCTCTCGTGATTACAGACTGTTAAGAGATGCAAAGAGAGACGGAACAGAAGACAAAAACAACGTAGCCTACAGACAAACAGAACCCACCCTTCTCTAGGGACTTAAGTTATGTCACATTGATGACGTGGTCACACCTGGCACAATTACACAACCTACGCCATCAAGATAATGGAGAAAGGAAGAACAAATCTTATCGAAATATTCCAGTTTGTTTAATAAAAGGATGTATACTTTTGGGATCTGTTACCTTAACTTAAGGATATTTGCCATAATAAACCCATAGGACAACAAGTGGTGTTGAATTTTTAATAGTGGGTTGAGTTTATCTGAGGTTTCAAATATCACCATAAGTAGACCAGGCTCGCATACATTATGTAACATATATGAGACAATTTGAAGTGTATTAACCCCAATTGGGGGTTGACTTGGGAAAGAGATCATGACTGTGAAGGATAAAGGTTTCAGTCCCATCGTGGGGAAACATCTGGAGAAAAGAAAATCGATGTAGCTTTTCTTAGCACAATGCATATAATATTTATTCATTCCCCAATCATTTATCTTCAGAAAGCACTTTATCCTTCTCAGGGTTGTTTTGAATACTGAGCCTATCCCGGGAGCACTGGATGTGAGGCGGGAATCTCATATTAAAGTCACTTTATCGGCTGTGCAAGCAGTTCAGTTTCCTGGGATAGAGCTAATTCTTTCTTGACACATTGTCAGTCGTGTGTATTTCTGATTGTAGAACAACTGCATATTCGATATTTACTTCTTTTTAGTTGATCATATTAGGCTTTTCTACATACAGAAGCCTGAACACCTGGCATACAATAAGCACATTGATTTGTACCTGTCTGTTACTAAGGTTGGAATTCTGACCCTGTCTGCTTTCACTATTGTTCTAGTTCTCACGATGGCTAAAATATGCACAATATCTGACGAGTCTGACACATCAAGTGAAAATGAAGACACAAAGGAAGAGGACAACCGAACAGCTGAGGCCTCTCATTCTGGCCACCACATAATTGTTACACAAACATCCCGAGGTGAGTGTGTCTCTAGGCTCGAGCCTGTGGGAAATGTACAGAAGCATTCACCTGTGTCACATACTCTGTATCCAGGGTGTGCAAACACATAGCCCATTGATCCCGAGATAAAAACACGTCATCTATTTTTGTGATTAAAGAAAGTAAAGAGTTAAAGATGAAGAATTCCTGCACACTAACACTTGGCCATGTTCTCTCTGTTATTGCTGAATGTAGGAGAGCAAATGGCAAGAAATAGGAATTTCTCTATAAATGAAGATGACTTTCTGGAAGCTACTGATGGGAGAGATGGAGATTCTTTCCGTCCTCGATCCCGCTCAGCACCTCCGGTTTTATGGGCTGCTAAGAAATACGGCAGGGAGCTGAGGAAGATGAGTGACGAGTTTGACACCTTATTGGAAAAAGGGGTAAAAAAAAAAAAAAAAAATTGGTTCAAATATAAAATAGAAGTGTAGAAAAAGTGAGAGGGTTTGAGGTTGTTGATTAAGAAATGTTCACATGTCTTAATCAACAACCTCAAACATTTCTTAATCAACAACCTCAAACCCTCACTTTTTCTACACTTCTATATATGTGAACATTTTGAATATTCTTTAACTGTGTTCCCCAAGTTGCCACCAGCTAAGGCATTATACATTTACATTATACGTTATTACAATATTATTTCAATTTCAATTAGTTTCAAGGCTGGAGTGCACATGTAAAGAAATAAATTCTAACCGCACTTCTACATCTTGAAATAACAGGCACCAAGTCTTGTGTTTTACCTGAAACTTATTTCAGCATAAAACTACATACAGTTAACATGTATTCATTTCTCAGTAACACAAAGCACTCTTTTCTAACACTAAATTCCTCCTGTGACAGATGAAGAGGGTGAGGAGTGCAGGTACAGACCGTCAGATGCACACCTCTTCCAGCTGGTTCAACTTCCTCTGGAGCCACCAAGAGTCAGACACTGAGAACATGAGCAGCCTGACAGCACAAAACACCCGTCCAGGAGTATGAAATATCAGTGGAGAACACGACGAGAGAGAAAGAGAGAGAGAGCTCTGGTTAATCCATATATAAAGGATACAGAGGAATCTCTCGTACCCAGAAGTTAGGGACTGATGGGACGTCTTCATGAACTAGTTTTAAACCTCCCTCAGTTAGAGGATATCAGGACCGTAGACCAATCATAGTCTCTAACATTGCCTGAATGACGTTTACTACAGCAGAACAATACAAATGATTTTTTTCCCTGGCTCTGGGATCCAGTAATATGGGGAAACTCTGCAAGCTGATTTGTGAGAATGACCAGTCAGTTTGGTGTGTAAGACCTTCAGACTACACTACTGGAGCATGAAGAAAGATACAATCACTGCCATCTTTCAGGGCTGTGAGAAAGGTTTCTTTTCTATAGTATGGGCTAATGAACAGAACACAAGAACAAACATGTCTTTTAAATGTTTGATATTTTTAAACTTTTAATACCATTTTAAATTGATACATGAAAGATTTAGGAATACAAATAAACAAAGATTCAACACATGACTAATTTTTACAATAAAACAACTGATATTTGTATCCTCTTTATCTGTTTAGGGGTATAATAGGTGGGGGGAAAAAACTTTGAACAGTTTTGTACATGTTGTTACTTCTGCTATCTCTTTATTCCTGGAACATTTTAGACCCTGAGAGCAATAAATGTTAAAGGGTGGAAGAGAAAGTATCAGGGCCTTACATCAATTGATATTACTTGAAAATATAAAAAGGAAATGCCTTGTAATGCTATGATTTTCAGATTATTAAATATAAACGTTTAAAACCACTACAATGTGAAAAATAAATATGGTTTTATTAAAGAAACTTCTGCAAGTGTGTGTTTTTTATTGTTCGTAAATAATTTGCGAGTTTTAGGGGATAGTGCAGATTTTCAGAATTCTATTTTTACATCTAGAATTTAAATCCATCCATCCATTTTCTGTAACATGTATCCATCACAGGGTTGTGGGGAGCCTTCAGTCTATACAATGGGACTCTGGGCACAATATGGGGAACACTCGACAAGGGTACCAGCTCATCACAGGGCTCACTTGTACACCATGGGCTATTTAGAGAGAGCAGTTAGTCAACAGTCACATGTCATTAGACTGGGGAGAAAAATGGAGTACCCAGAGGAGACCCCAGAAGAACATGCTAACTCCATACACACAGGCCAGAGACAGGAACCAAACCCGTAACCCTGGAGGTACAAGGCAAATATGTATGTTATGTATGGATTATTGGTTTATCTAAGAATTTAGATAAACACTACATTCAAGTTGGCCTGCATGGTCTTTAACACTTGTATTACATATGTTAAAAAAAATAGTCGGTTTTATTATTACATGATAATCTTATTGATGTTGTTCTACATTTGACACTGGAATTAGTCTAGAGTACCAGTGCTGGGTCCCAACAGAACTTTTCATTGCAGTCTAGAGATGAAAGCTTCACCATGTCACTGTCACTGAGCTCAAAGTCAAACACGCATCTGTTCTCTTGCACCCTGCAGGGTTGGCATGATTTCGGCAACACAGGTATGTTTTGCTGCACAGCCCACCTCAGAAGCACCTGAGCTGGGGTTTTTCCACAACGTTCTGCAATCTTCTGAACCAGAGTATCAGAGAGGAGAATGCCTGTCCCCAGGGAGGAGTATGCTTGGAAGCAGACTCCACTTTTCTCACATAATGTCCTTAGCTCCTTCTGAGCCAACTTTGGGTGGAACTCCACCTGGAGAACAGCTGGAATGACTCTGCAGCTCTTCATCAGCTCCTCCATGTGCTTCACCGTGTAGTTCGACACTCCAATGGCACGGAACTTTCCCTCTGCATGGAACTCCTCCAAAGTTGCCCAACTTTGAGCTCGATTGTCAGGGTTTCGCTTATCCTTTACATCCAAACCCTGTGTACCAGGCCAGTGAATGAGAAACAGGTCAATATAATCTAAGCCTAGTTGCTCCAGGCTTCTCAAACATCCATCCTTGGCTTTGGAACCCTGGTCTCTGGGACTTAGTTTAGACGTTATGAACACATCAGCTCTGGAAAGGCCATGTTTGGGCAACAAGGTGCTAAGAGCCTGGCCAATGTATGCTTCGTTGCGGTACACTGCTGCTGTATCGAAAGCTCGGTAGCCTGCTGTTAAGGCAGCATCCACAGCCTTATAAGTTTCCTCAGGGCCTTGCAAACGGAACGTGCCCAAACCCAACAATGGCATCTGAGCTTTGGTATTCAGCTGGACACAAGGCATGAGGTCAGTCATTGTGAGCTAAAGGCTGTTGTGCACAGAAAAAGACTCGGATCTAATTTAAGAAACACAGGATTACATAGAAATTAGTACTCAGTAACATCAGCTGTAAATGAAAAATATCTCTACATAAAAGTTATAATTCACTCACACAATGATGTAAATGAAAGCTGTACAATGTGTATGTGAAAGTTTCCATTATAATACTGTCTTTCTTTCTTTCTTCTTGGTACTATATACCAAGAGACACAGATTAGAATTTGCTGTAGACCGAGATTAGAAATAAATTAACCTGTATTTCACATAAAATAGAGAAGTGCAGCAAATGTCAAGATGAGTATGGTGTCTACAAGTGAAATGTTTTTTGTTCATTGTCTTTTGTGTATTGACTTGTATTTTTTGTCCTGCACTGTCTTGTTGGTATTATGCCCTGCACTGTCTTGTTTGTCTTGTCCTGCACAGTTTGCACCAGGTTACACAGATGCACTTTATGTATATAGGACTAACTTACTAAGTCCTTATAGTTCTGTCTTTGTTCTATGTAGCACCATGATCCTGGAGAAATGTTGTCTCATTTCACTGTGTACTGCAACAGCTTTATATGGATGAAATGACATAAAAGCTTCTTGACTTGACTTGAAATTCATTCACCAATTTCATTAATGGGCAAAACTTCAGCATTGTTGATATAATGCATGTACTTTTAATCAGATTTAAACATCAACAGTTTTACAGTGATGTTGCTAATATAACCTAGAGGTGATAAGTTCCAGCAAAACGACTCCATATATTACACTTAACCTTTGGCACAGCTAAGGCGTTAGATAGCACGTGACTCCATGTGACACACATCCCCTAGCCCACAGGTAGGACGACCACCTGAACAAGTCAGGGCTTATGGACAATACTTTTCTATATCAACATCTCAGGTTCAAGACGATTATTACTGTAGGTAATCATAAAATCATAGGAAGATGCACTATAAGGAAACGACTGGAGTAAAAAATAGCCAATCATATGGTTAAAGCATGTTGAATGGACATTCATTTATTACTGGATAATCATTTGAATAATAATAATAATAATAATAATAATAATAATAATAATAATAATAATAATAATCCTATTACAGGAAATTGTACGGTGCAACACAAATAAATATGACTGAACACTTCAAAAACGGCTCTATTTACTATATCGAGTGCAATAACATCCCATAATACTCGCAACTAAACATCCCATGATACTCACTACTACATAAACAGAACAGAGTCCGAGACGCAGCTAAAGTGAACTAAAAAACTTTCACTAAGCGGAACTCGGACACAGAACACTAAATAATCATTATTTTTGTTTCTTTCATATTGTTCAGCCATGTTTTTAGTCTTACCTCAACCACGTGTTAATATGGGCGGGACTTTGATGTTCGTTTCTATAGAGACAGGCAGAACTGGCGCTGCTTACTGGACATTGAACCGTCCAATCAGATCAGCGTTAACTCTCAACCGCGTAACTCGTAGCTGTAGCTAGGAGATTCTCTTGACTGACAAAACACAACGTTGTCATTAGCGGTATCGGCTGAGTGTTTAAAAGTGTTTACATATATTTTGGTACAATACAACCCCAAAATGTGTCAGTGTCTCCCGGCTATGTAGAATTACTGCTAATTAAGATTGAACAGATGTGGATTTATGAGCATTGTATGAATGACTGAAAACTATTTTTACTCTGAAAAAAACAACAACATAACTGTAAATACATGTTATACAATACACGGGATATACATAGGAATTGTATCCAGGAGACATAACAGCAATGTTGAGAGAATGTGTGTTGTCATTTATTACCTCCATATATCCTATTAACAATAACATGCATTTCTTTTTGTCAGCAGAACAAAAGCCCTTGACTCATGCCAGTTCAGGCTTTCTCGTTCCCTATACCTGAAACAAGGTTCTTTCAGGTTGGCCAACACGTCTACAAGTTCAAGATAAGACGAGGAAGTAAAATCAGGCAAGAGAAAGGATTAAATACCTTTTTATACATTCCAGTGTTAATAATACTGATACTTTTACATGTAAAACTGTTCATCATAACAATAAACATTAAACATGAACAATCCTTTGCATATTATTCATCTTCATTATTCCCTTTATTATGTTCAAGTATGCGGTACAATTCAGAAATCTTAGTAACGCTGAGGGAACGTGTCAAACTCCACATAGACATTAAGCAACATTCTACTCTTAAATATATGCTCTAAATGATAATATGAACGGGATTGGATTGTCGACTGACCCTCTGCAAATATATTAATTCCATTTGGTTGTTTATTTTGTAGTGGTGATGAGACGTTAGACAGTGAGTTTGTCAATGAGGAGCTTGAGGTAACACAACCAGTTTATTCACATTACAGGAACTATAATTGCTGTATGTCAGAGTCTTCTTTATCATAATATTGTCTTACAGAATGCTGTACGAGTCATACTTATGAGTCTGGACAATCTTCATCCGTTCACCACGCAGCATTTCAGCATCTTTCCTTGTATGTTATATTCTATTTATCTGATTTTTTGTACATTTTGTATATATGTTTCATATATATAGCATGTTTCATTTATACTTCATTTATATTTATTTCTCTTGTGTACTCTGAAGCAGTCTCTGGCAAAGGAATTTCCTTTGGGATCTTATTTTATCTTTTTTATCTTATCTTATGATATACAAATTATTGAGTTCAAAGTTATTGGTTATTAAACATTAGGTAAAATCTACAGTAGCTGTGAATTGTTGTTCAGAATGATTCTATACTCTGCCACCAGATAAAAGTAGGTGGGAGCGGGTATCAGAGTTAAGATTCAAGAAAGGAGACAAGAAATTATTTGCGTACCCCTTCCTCATCACGTTGTATGTGGAGATAAATGAGCCAATCCCTTCACTCACAGGTAAGCAACACTTAACAGTGTATACATACACATACATTGTGATTAGCTTTGAATTAATGCCTGAATTTCTTGTTTTACAGTGAACTCTGCTCACAAATGGGTCCCTCAGAGAAGTACCTTTCCACTATCTGGTGTAAATTTATCCCACACATTTAAAGCACATACAATGTTAATTAGTTAAATATGATGCAAGTTAAAGAACAAAGGAAGCTGTAACTATAAAAAGACACTTTTCTTAAAATGAACATAAATTTTGTGAAAATGTTTCACTTATATTTACATTTAATTCTGCACATTTTTAAATCTGTGCCAATTTTTTTGTGCAGATACATATGTTGCATAAGCAATGGGTTTATGTTTTATTGTACAGAACAGAGACTCTGGATTGCACAGTCCACAACTTCCTACCTCCCCTGCCAGTCTTCAAGCTAATGAACCGAAACGCAGGAGAACAGAGGAACCACAAGAGGGCCCTCTGAGCTTAGACCACCATGACAAGAAAGCCACACATTCATTTTTCCAGTGGGTGGTGTTTTAAGTCTATTTTTTCTCTATTAATTCTTTAAAAAGTTAAGGTAGTTTCGAGACAGTGTTGCTTTTATGTGTGATAATCAGCTGGGGGACCTGAAGCTTTTCTTTTTTACTTTTCTTTAAGATATGAATTATTTTTTATATGAATTATTATTAAATATGATAACTTTTGTTTTACATTTTGTTGTAAACTGAAGAAATTAAGTCTCTTTATTAGTTCATATCATGGACTCATGGTAAAAGTGCATAGCTTGGGTTAAAGGAGGCTTCATGTTCATGGGTCATGTTCAGTCAAAGCAAATCCACAGTTCCAGTAACACAAGCAGAAGTCAAAACCAGAAATAACTACGTAGAATTGAACTAGACAAAAGAAATATGATATATTTACTTTGGCTTCTACTCATTTTTTAAGATTTGATCCAAAGCTACTCACAGTTACGAAAGGAGCGGCTGAGAGTTTAGAGCCTTGGACGAGGCCTCGACACAGTCAGAGTCAACTCACGACCTTCACTCCCAAAAGTGGGATTAAATTTATAATTTCACAGGAATCATAATGCTCACATGGAACACAGCCTAACATAGGGATTTAATGTAAAGGATAAAGACATATAAAGACTTAATATACAATAATTGAGAACACAGGCACTATTGACAATGATCGTATACAACAATAAACGTCAAAACAGTTCATTCACGGTTTATTGTGTGAATTATAAGTTAGTGTGTTAACCAGAGATGAGCATAAAACTATTCTATTCTTTTTTAATCATGAGACTATAATCATTACATAGAATTAAAATTAAATTTGATAAAGTTTCTGTCTGGATACCATGAAAAAAGTTTGTCTGCATGACAAACTACTAGGTGTGGATGATGACATGTGAAGTGTGAACTTTGATGATGATGATGATGATATTATTATTATTATTATTATTATTATTATTATTATTATTATTATTATTATGTCAGGGATTTTGTGAATTCAGATGATTAATTTCAAAACAAAGACTGACTATGAATCCCATGTGGTACAGCAGTTCCTTTTCAGTGTGCTTAAAATCGGAGGCACATTACCACAATTTAAAATGCCTGTAATTTAGATCTTTTCCAGATAGATATGAGACACCTGGATGTAAAAATTTTTTTTGTCACTAGACTTATGTTCTATATTAGGTGACTACCTGGAGGCTGTAGTTGCAATAATAAAGTAGGCGCCATCACCATTAAACCCTCATTTAGCCAACGGGCTGAAGATAATTGTTTAGCTATTACGTAAATATCCCATCTTAACAGAGCATATCTGTAAACCAACCAGAGGGATGTTTGACAGTTCCTGTTAAATCAGAATTGTGAGTTGTAGCTGTAGGCTTGTTCTGTGTAACACAATTTAGACAATCCAGTGTCCTGCCCTGTCCAAAATACACAGTGTTTTACAGGTAATTGTTGTGGCCTCAGGCGGAGGAGCTTGCAGACGTGCCTCAGACAGGCTTTTTGTTTTTATGTTAAATGTGCTGGAAATGGGAAATGGAATTGAAGGTGTCAACTAACAAAGAGCACGTACCTGTTTATCTCTTGCTCTGTGTCTCAGAGAGTTGCCGAACGTGTCTGGAGGTGCTGAAGAGTCGGTTTGTGACAATGAGGTGTGTTTGTAAGAAAGTAATTGCTTTTGCAGAGAAACGTTGTCTATCTGTTTCTCTGTGCTTAACCATGCGTTATTACACAACCTGACACAGTGTAATCGGCTTTCATAACAAGCCTCAATATGTTCATTATTAAAACTATGAGCACGCTCTTGTCTCTCAGGATTCTAAATACGCTGATTCAGAGGAGTCTTCACCAGGTGCCACAAGCCCAGAGCTTCATGGTAAGACTAGTCACTAGGAAATGATCTGTTTTCTACAGTCATTATTTCTACCACAAACATGCAAAAACTAATAGTGATGATTGGAAATCCTCTCTCAAGTTGTTGAGCAAAATGCTCCTGACTCTGTATCCACAGAGAAAGAAAAAGCAGGAGTCCTTGTTAGACTGGCTAGGTGAGAAAACCCTCATGTTTACAAAACTATGTTGTTCCTGTGCACTGATTCTTCACTGCTCGCTCATTCTGTACTGTGTTTCTGTTTTGTTTTCAGCATTGTAGCGTTTCCCTTCTCTCTGCTGTTCAAAAGGACCTGATGACACCATAAATTTATATCTATAACATATTTCAACGTTCATTTACAACAAGCATCACATTTCCTGTTCAAGTTTTTCAATAAAAAGTATATTTGAGATGAAAAGTCCACTTGTAACCTGTATGTCTCTTAGAAAACCCTGTGGTTTGTGCCCTCGTTAGTGTAAAGGAGGGTATATCATCAGCTTTAAACACTCATCTCCCATCTCTGTTTATCTTCTAATTCAGACATTTATCTTTCAGAAGCCATCACAGATCATTACAACTATACTCAGAGAGAAAAATAAGGTTTCTTAAGGATTCCATGGGATTTTCATAAAGTGAAACCTCTGTCATAGGATGATAAATATAGATATATATTTGTGGCATCTTTTAGACACCCTTATCCAGAATGACTTACATTTTATTTCATGTTATACAACTGAGCATTAAGGGCCTTGCTCAGGGGCCCAGCAGTAGCAGCTTGGTGGATCTGGTATTCAAACTCAAGCTTTTAATCAGTACTTTTTTAAATGAAATTAACAAACATTAAAATGACAATAAAAATTTTAAATTTTAGAAAAAGTAAACAGTACATTAAAAAGTAAAAACACAAATAGTACAAAAAAAACAGTTTACAATATAAGAAAACCTGTATTATACACTGTAGTGCAAGTATGCTTCCTAGTCCAGTTAATATAAAGTATTTAAAAATTTAAAGCAAAGAGGACCAATAGAAAATACGAGAGAGATTGAAGATATGTCTGACTATATTTGTCAAGTCTGAAGCACACAGCCTGAGGACTCGTCCTGGTATGTTATCTGGACCTGCTGCATTGTATGTATTCACTCTGCTTACTGACATATACACATCTGAAGTAGACAATGTGGGTGTATATTCCACTTCGTCAGGTGTCGCTTCCAACATGGTTTTGTGTTCAGAGCTTCAAAGTGAGCATAAAAGAGGTTATTTTAATCTGGTAATGATGCAGATGCAAAGCCGTTTGCATGTGATTGGCCTTTGTAGTGTGTTATGTGTGCTATACCTTGCCAAATTTTCATGGACTCGTGCGGTGTAATTTTCTTCTAGCCTTTGCCTGTAGGTAGTTTTAGCTGTCTTTATGCTCTTGCGAACATAGTATTTTGTCTTTTTGTAAGCTTTAGTGTCACCAGTTTTAAATGCTTTAGAGCCATACTTGTGCATTTCTCCATGGTTTCTGATTTGGATATGTGTAGATGGTCTTCTGAGGAATGCTGTTTTCGATCAGTACATGCAAAGCAGTCTTTCAGTGTATGTTCCGTTGTCTCAGACCACACTCTGATGGTTTCCTCACTGGAGCACACTGTTTTAGATTCTGTTTGTAGGCTGGATATAAGAAGAGTGTGGCGTGATCTGAAAGGCCAAAATGAGATGGGAGTTTGGCTTTGTAAGTATAGTATTTTATCTTAGTACAAACATGATCCAATGTGTTCTGCTCTCTCGTAGTAATGTCTACGTGTTGGTGGAATCATAGTCGTCCAACAGTAGTCCAACACCTTAACCACTAGGCTACCACTAGGCTACCCCTAGGCCTTATTGTGTGTGTGTGCAATAGTGAACACTTCAAAATGAACTTCTCAAAGCACGCTCACTTTGGTTACAGTTGTGGAGTTTGACTATAATAATATACAGTATATATCTAAATATCCTTTTGTTCCCTTCTATGTCATTAGTCGTGTTGCCATTGTACTGGTACAATTATGACAAAGGAGATTGTGGAGACGATTTCCTCCATGACAGATCACATCAAACCCACTGATAAGTAATCTCAGAGGGAAAAGTACGAATTACAACAGTATATGGAATATGAACAGGGAAATGGGAAAAGTATTTTTAAGGTTGTCTACAAATGACAAAACAAATAACTAGCAGGATCTGGATTGCTATCTTTAACTTTAATGGGGTTCAGATAAACATAACATAGCGTGTGAATCATAGCTTTGTGGGTTTTCATTCTCCTGTCCTTTCCTTCCCTTTTCATTTCCTTCCTTTTCCTTTCTTCTGACCTGTTGTATTAAATAAAGTAATTGAATATAGAACTGAATATATGTACTACCGAATGTTAATATAAAGGCAAATCCAGTTAATGTAAGTACTACAATAGTGATACAGAAATTGTGCAACACAATCAAAAAATTGATATGTACAAAACTATTTATTAATTAAACAAACAAGTGGCTAGATGAGCTGTAATTTGTTACCTAGGCAACACACCCCGTATAGCCCATTATGCTTCTCTAACTGACTGGAATATGAGGTATGAAAAAGACAGTCTGATGAAAGACAGAAAATTAATATCGGAGTAACATGTTAATATAAAGACATGAAGCCTGGGTGGTTCAGTGCTTAACATGTTTGTCTTACAACTCTGGGGTTGGGGTTCATTTACTGCTGTAGTGGTTTTCTCTGGGAACTCCAGGTACCTCCGGCACTTCAACTGCACATACTGTATGCTGAATAGCATCTCTAAATTGTCTGTAGTGTGTGTGTGTGTGTGTGTGTGTGTGTGTGTGTGTGTGTGTGTGTGTGTGAGTGTGGGAATAATTTTCTGTGCATTTGTGTCCTGCACCCTCTCCTGGGTGCCCCCTTTCTTGTGCCCCAAGTCTCATGGATAGGCTACAGGCTCCCTGATCATCCTGTGTAAGATAAAGTGGCACAGAAAATGGATGACAGGATGGACATGAAGCCTCTTAACTGTGATGTCTGTGAATGTTCAAAGATGATTTCTGTGGGCTAGTAGAAATCATCCCGATGGGTATGTCACCTTTTAAATATTCTCTGTGTTTGTCTTACTCTGGGGGGAAAAAAACACAATTCAATCTTAAAAAAATCTCTATAAATTTTAATGAAATCTTAAGACAAGATATTCTAGATAAATGTGATTATACATATTAGATATTTCTCCTTCCTCGGTTACTGTCTTTTGCAATCTTACGAGCTGATGGAATAAGGAGCCACAGTAGTTGGGAGAAAAGTAAATTAAAAAAGGATCTTAGTAGGTGTGTCTAGGTGAAATTTTGCTAGGTGGGAGGTGAACTTACACAACTTATTACTGAGAGAGTGTGAAAGAGAGAGGACTTCCACACTGACCTTGACACATCAGGACAGCGCACCGTTCATACCAACAGGTAACATTAACTGATCTCCTGCTTTTCAGTACAAAGGTTAAAAAACAACATTTGTCTTTCCTTTTTCATTTTACATTGACATAACTAATAAAAATCACTGCTTTTAAAATCGTATCGACTGGATTTCTGTCATCTCAGATAACTTTGTAAGAAATGCCTTCCATTTTTGAATGTTTTCCTACTGATTTGCTTCGTATTCTTATTAATGTCTGAAGTGTGACTCTCATGAGGTTTATATTAAGATACCGAGTATTAGGAAAATAAATCCTGCAGGATAAATGTGCTTCTGTAGATTTATTTTTGTTCTTAGCTAACACATCTATAGCAAGGCGAAATATTTTTCTGTAGATCTGTAAATATATTTAAATTACATTAGTACAAAGTGCATTTGCTACATAAATTTCTTTGTCTTAAATTTAAAAACATGATGACACGGAATTTGAAAAGACTTGTACAAATACTAATACAAACTTCAAGTCTTCCTGCATGTAGTTCATTATGTAGCTGTAAATAGCTTACTTAAATGAACAGGAATACAGAATAGGGCCCGAGCAGAGATGAAGGGTTCAGATACGTTTACATAAGGATGTGGATTTCACTTCATAAATTCAACATAGCAGCAGTGACTTTTGTGAAGTGGCTCTTCTGAAACGTTCTGATTTGGGGAGGATTTACAAAGAACCTAAAGTTCACTGCTTTCTATGCATTGAAGGTGAAAGTTTGAAACAAGAGAGAGTTAATAATCTATTTTTATAAGTGAAAATTATGCGGAATTAAACAGGTTAAACATATTAGATCATGTAGGAATATGCTAAGCTGTGGCTTTTTGTCTTGTGCAGGACACATGGCTCAGCGTGTGACCTCTGAGGTTCTTGTGCACATGTCTATAGTGCTGCTGGGTTTGTTGACTCCATTTAGCTGGAGCACTGATGGTCTGGGCCCAGGCTGCCACCTCTACCGTGAGCAAACACACACATACACACACACTAAGCTATATGTCTCTCCTGAGAGTAAAAAAGACACAATGTGAATATCAGCTCTACATTTGTTCTCTAGTCTGGATGGCCCAAGGCTGCCTTCGTGTATAATCTGCATATTTTATTCACAGTGCATTGTAACTTGAATGCATTGCTGCTGAAATCTTTGCTATTAATACACCCAAACACACTGACAAAATCAGACAGAAGGTCTTAATGTCAAAGCCATATTTATTCTCCCTTTCCCTTTTCCTCTGTTATTCTCTCAGCCATTCATTTGACTGTCAGAAGTGACTGGAGCGGGACATGTCGAGGAGCCCGTGTGGTGTACGCCTGTGTGGGTTACTGTGACTCTAGCGCATTTCCCTCTCGTTACTCTGTCCTGCTGGCATCTAATTTCACCCATAACATCACCTCTGTTTCGCGTTGCTGCACCATCGAGAAAGCCACCAAGGTACTGAGGCACCGATTAGACACCAAACACTGACAACAATCACATCCACAGGCTGAACTGAAACCAGCCTTTGACTTGATCAACATTACGCTGTCAGAAATATTTATTATCTGCATCATAATTATTATAATTATGCATTACAGTTACAGACCTCCAAAGATTAAAATCCAGTAACTGTCTTCCCTCAGGTCAAAGTTCATGTGGAATGCCCTGAAGGCCGTCACCATGACAACATTGAGATCCAAACCGCGCAGGCCTGTCGTTGTCATATGTGCCATAAGGCTCGTTACTAAGCCACCATAGTAACAAGAGTTTAGCTTGTGTTACATCGGTATATACACTACTCAGAGAGAGAGAGAGAGAGAGAGAGAGAGAGAGAGAGAGAGAGAGAGAGAGAGAGAGAGAGAGAGAGAGAGAGCGCAAAGATGTAGAAGATGAAATCAGCAAATTATCATGCAGAATGTAGATTATACCCAAAAGCACTCGGCTACTTCAGACAACCTTACTGTTCTTACATTATAGATTTTTTTCTTTTAAATTGTTTTGACATTGTTACATGTTTATTATTGCATGAACTCACAAAAATGTCAAAAACGCGTTTAAAAAAAACTCAAACAAGTCAGAATTCTTTAGTGTCTCCAATGAATGTACATAATTAATGAACATTCAAATATTCAAATATTAAATCATTTGCATGTTGCTACTTGAGATAATGCATAAAAACGTTGGATAAATAAAAAAGTCGAATAGTTAAATACCTGATGTTTCTGTGTTTTATGACTGTAGCATGGACGTGATCGATCACAGTGTAATGACAGTGAATGATGTATAAGAATACAGATATTTTATGGGAAAGTCTCCAGTCGTGTGTTGGCTTGAGATCCTGACCCAGATTTCAAAACCATCAACTGACCTCGAACAGATGAAGCATTATCACACATGAAATATCTGCACAGAATCTGTATGAACTAAAAGAGGACTGGCTGTCAATTAATCTAATATAATACAAAAAAAAAATACAGCAATGGAAATAAAATAGCATTTTTACACGTACTGTATAAAGCAATATCTTCACGGAAAACAAAACTGTTGGTGAACTGAAAATAAACACATATATAATTCCTTACATCAGCTTTCACATTAGTTTGTGTATGACAAGCTAGACTTTTTTCTATTTACATTAAAATGACTTTTCCCAAGTGAATATACAGGGTGATTTAATGTTCAATGATTTTATAAAATCCTTCTATCTAAGCCAACTATGTTTTTTAACTAGTTTAAAAAATAATGATTTAATTAATTAAATGTAACCATACCTCAAACTACCACTACTGATGATTGAAATCCTTTTACAAATCCCATTGTGTTTATATCCATCATCATCAATAATTATTAAACTGTATAAACAAAAAGAGTCTTAAATTTTATTTTTGTACACTGCTGATTAGAAAATTATGTATAACCATATTTCTCAAAGTGGGGTTCGGGCACGATGGGGTCCGTGAAGCATAACCAGGGGTCCACAGTATGTTAAATTTAAATGGTGTTAGAAATCAGAACTTACCAAAACACAAAGATATGATCTAAATTATTGATCTATAATGATTATGTTTATTATTTATTAGACAGGTGATTTGAGTTTAAAGTATTATTCCAAAATTCTGTAACTTATGTTAAATAATTAAAGCTTAATGGCTCCAATATATAGTCAAACTTTTTGTTTGTTTGTTTGTTTCTTTCTTTCTTTCTTTCTTTCTTTCAGTTAAGGGGGTCACCTGCTACAAAACGTTTAAGAACCCTTGATTTATAGGACAAAAGAGTATTTTTAATGTAGTAATGAGACAGACTCTGTAATGTGATAAGAAAGTGGATGGCTGGAGACTTAATTTTATCCCTCAGTGCCGGTATTCATTAGAGTTACTGCACTTCTGCAATCTAATACGATCCTAAATGTGCGCCTTCTTGTGGACGGCAGAAGAAATACAATAACAACTCTTAGTTATATTACATTTTATGTTGACTCTTAACTACTTAGTTCACATTTGTAAATATGAAATGTCGACTTGTGATGCAGAAAATATACAAGATATATATTTGTATATATATCATATGTATATATATGTCAAAAGTCAAATTTTGCTGTCTGTAAAGACTGGGTAAAGTTGGTAGGCTGTAGCTCAGTGGTTAAGTTGTTGGCCTACTGATTGAAAGGTCATAAATTCTAACCCAAGAGCCACCAAACTGCATCTCCTGGAGCCCCTGAGCAAGGCCTTTAACCCCCAATTGCTCAAATTTTTATAATTGAGATAAATGTAAGTTGCTCTGTATAAGGGCGTCTGGCCTCTTATCGACAAAAAATTAAATAGCAAACAACCTCAGTTTTTGTTCACTTCCCTCAATTTGTACATGTAAAAGAATGTGAAATGTTTTCGTTGTTTGTTTTTTCTGAGAAACCGGATCGTCTGTGCCTGAATCAAGCTGAGCTATCAGTGAACCTGAGGTAGCCATGTGTTTTTTTTTCCCGTTTGCCTTGAGAATAACGACAGGTAACTCCCATTTCTCCATGTGAAGCACTTCAGCAGACATTTTCATGTTTATATCCCATATTTTATACATTCATATCCCGAAGCCGTTGGTCCCCAAAAAATACATTGCTATATTTAAACACAAAACATCGATCAAGAGGACAGTGCAATTCTAGTTGAAGTGGTGCTACGTATGCTTACAGTTCCAGTTCATGTATTGCCTTCTCTCTATTCTACTGAGTCCCTTACTGACTCTCTCACATCTAAGCCTCTCATTGTAGGAAGTATGGAAGGAAATAAACTGCACCTTTTACAAAATCAATAACAAAATGAGCGGTGATTTTTCTACACTTTTTTTTTTGTTGTTTTTTTTGTTGTTGTTTTTTTCCAGAGGAAAACAGAGGAAAGTCATGGAGTATGCTGGTAAGGAACCAACATCCAACATCAAAACATTGACAGTCCATCCCAAACTTAAGTATGCTTAAGCACACAGTCACTTCCAGTGTTGTTTAGTCAGGTTTTTGCTCCAAGTTCCTCACAATATGAAATAAATATTAATGAATATCAACAGGCAAAGTGTTATACAAAAAATTAAAAAATAAAACAATCAACAAAATATCAACCCCATCTGTAAAACTATGTGTACTGAAGTAGGTGGTATGGTTTCCAAAGAAAACTGCTGACACACATTCAAAGTAGATGAGAATATTGCTAAAGTAATACATTTTGGATCTTTTTTTTTTTTTACGAAAACCCCAGAAGAAGAACGGACTAGTGTAATGTTTTGTCTTCACATCAGAACAAGTTTAGTCTAGCAGCATACTTTTGTCATGTTTTAGAGGTGCTACACTAGAATACCCCCACCAACACTATAATCGGACATAGATATAATATTTATATATATTTATATATGTATATATAAAAACATCAGTTGAAGTAGCAATAGAAGTGTTACTTATAGAATAAGCTGTAATAAGAACATTATAACCATTACTTTTACAGAGTTATCTTCATCATAATTCTTCATAATCATCATCGTTTTCAGCATGTTGCTCGTCTTTACGGAGAGTGTGTGAGTCCAATGGTGACATGACACTGAGACTGAGAAAGGTCTTAAGCGAGATTAGACCCGTTCCAGAGTTTCGTGTGTGTGTGTGTGTGTGTGTGTGTGTGTGTGTGTCTGAATGCCTGTTTATGTGACTCTGACCTATTCGTGTGTTCATGCATGTATTGTGTGTCCTTCTTTGTGCTGCTTGTGTCTTCAGTGTGTATATTTATCAGTGTGTGTGTACATGTATACATTTAGTGTCAAGAGAGAAACAGAAGGGTAGCAATGAAAGCGATAGTTTGAGTAAGAAGCATGTTAGATATGTATAGAGACATATAGAGACAGAGGAAATGAATAAAAGGCATGAAGAGTGAGAGGTACTCATCTTTTCTTTCTGCATCATTTACATCTCACTTCTATGGGTGTCAGTGTGAGAGTGAGAGTGGCTTGTATATCTACATCTAGACAACTGGCTGTTGGATTGTTCTCTCTGATTGTTCCAGCAATGTTGTCTGTATGATATATGTAAGTGTGTGTGTGTGTGTGTGTGTGTGTGTGTGTGTGTGTGTGTGTGTGTGTGTGTGTGTGTGTGTGTGTGTGTGTGTGTGTGTGTGTGTGTGTGTAGGAGTTTTAAGAGGTGATGGCAAGTTCCAGAGTAAAAACTGTCAGTAAACCAAAGTGTGTGTTATTATGTTCTCCATGTTTGTACATATTGGCTTGTGCATTGGTCTGTGTGTGTGTATGTGCATATGCATGTGTGTTTGTGTGTGTGTGTGTGTGTGTGTGTGTGTTTGTGTGTGTGTGTGTGTGTGTGTGTGTGTGTGTGTGTGTGTGTGTGTGTGTGTGTGTGTGTGTGTGTGTGTGTGTGTGTGTGTGTGTGTTTGTGTGTTCTAGGTGGCATTGGCAGCGCTGCTCTCCGGCTCATTCTTGTTCAGGTTCTCTCGCTCTTGCAGGTTCTTTTGGTTGCGACTTGCTTCCCCCAGACTCTGCAGCCTCCTCTCCTGCTGCTCCTCCAGCCCCTTCCACAACTCAGCACGTTCCTTCTCCCTCTTCTGCTCCCTATAGAGACAGCAGTGAACGGAGAGTGACAATAAAGAGAAGTGAGGAAGCAGAGAAGTGCGAAAATGAGTCGTCACTCTAAAAGTTCCACATACAGACACATCCTGTACTGTTACAGTGTTGAGAATCACAACATACATACTTCTGTTTCTCCAACTTGTAGGAGGCAGTAAGGTCGTCAAAAAGCTTGCTATTCATCTCCATAAAGGTCTTCAAGACGTTGTAGATAAGTGACACAATAGTTCTGATAAAGAGAAAAAAGCATCTAATAGATCTCTTAAAACATTATGTAAATTTCTCCATGACTTGTCAAGCGATTTAAGGAATTTTTGATATGTCATAATGCCAGGACGAGGTATACAGACTATATATTATATATTACCTGTGGATATTTCTACTGAGCTTATTATGTTATAAATCTTACTAGATGTCCATAAAATTTGCTGACATGCAAGATATGGATGGAACTAAAATCCCAGAGATACACATATGATAATTACATTACTTCACCTACACATGTAAAACTAATCCAATCTGTAAAGCGATACAGTAAAGTGGCAAAGTCATATGACTGA